>NC_086104.1:114691734-114979234 GCF_963921235.1 Mobula hypostoma
TCCATTAGGTTTGCAGTAAGTACTTTGCTGTAAAATTGAAATGGATACTACTTGTATTGTCAAAGCATTGTATGCACTGAGAAATCAACTTTTTTGTCTTACACTGCAGTGGCATGAAACAACTTTCAGACATCTCAGAATCATGTGGGAAGTTAACCTAAGGTGTTTCCATTAGCTTTGCAGTAAGTACTTTGCTGTGAAATTGAATTGTACACTACTTGTATTGTCAAAGCATTGTATGCACTGAGAAATCATCTTTTTTCTCTTACACTGCAGTGACATGAAACAACTTTCTGACATCTCAGAATCATGTGGGAAGTTAACCTAAGGTGTTTCCATTAGGTTTGCAGTAAGTACTTTGCTGTAAAATTGAAAAGTATACTACTTGTATTGTCGAAGCATTGTATGCACTGCGAAATTACCTTTTTTGTCTTACACTCCAATGGCATGAAACAACTTTCAGACATCTCAGAATCATGTGGGAAGTTAACCTAAGGTGTTTCCATTAGGTTTGCAGTAAGTACTTTGCTGTGAAATTGAAATGTATACTACATGTATTGTCAAAGCATTGTATGCACTGAGAAATCAACTTTTTTGTCTTACACTGCAGTGACATGAAACAACTTTCAGACATCTCAGAATCATGTGGGAAGTTAACCTAAGGTGTTTCCATTAGGTTTGCAGTAAGTACTTTGCTGTGAAATTGAAATATATACAACTTGTAATGTCAAAGCATTGTATGCACTGGGAAATCAACTTTTTTGTCTTACACTGCAATGACATGAAACAACTTTCAGACATCTCAGAATCATGTGGGAAGTTAACCTAAGGTGTTTCCATTAGGTTTGCAGTAAGTCCTTTGGTGTAAAATTGAAATGTTCACTACTTGTATTGTCAAAGCATTGTATGCACTGAGAAATCAACTTTTTTGTCTTACACTGCAGTGACATGAAACAACTTTCAGACATCTCAGAATCATGTGGGAAGTTAACCTAAGGTGTTTCCATTAGGTTTGCAGTAAGTCCTTTGCTGTAAAATTGAAATGTATACTACTTGTATTGTCAAAGCATTGTATGCACTGAGAAATCAACTTTTTTGTCTTACACTGCAGTGGCATGAAACAACTTTCAGACATCTCAGAATCATGTGGGAAGTTAACCTAAGGTGTTTCCATTAGCTTTGCAGTAAGTACTTTGCTGTGAAATTGAAATGTATACTACTTGTATTGTCAAAGCATTGTATGCACTGAGAAATCAACTTTTTTGTCTTACACTGCAGTGACATGAAACAAGTTGCAGACATCTCAGAATCATGTGGGAAGTTAACATAAGGTGTTTCCATTAGCTTTGCAGTAAGTACTTTGCTGTGAAATTGAAATGTATACTACTAGTATTGTCAAAGCATTGTATGCACTGAGAAATCAACTTTTTTGTCTTACACTGCAGTGACATGAAACAACTTTCAGACATCTCAGAATCATGTGGGAAGTTAACCTAAGGTGTTTCCACCAGCTTTGCAGTAAGTACATTGCTGTGAAATTGAAATGTATACAACTTGTATTGTCAAAGCATTGTATGCACTGAGAAATCAACTTTTTTGTCTTACACTGCAGTGACATGAAACAACTTTCAGACATCTCAGAATCATGTGGGAAGTTAACCTAAGGTGTTTCCATTAGCTTTGCAGTAAGTACTTTGCTGTGAAATTGAAATTTATACTACTTGTATTGTCAAAGCATTGTATGCACTGAGAAATCAACTTTTTTGTCTTACACTGCAATGACATGAAACAACTTTCAGACATCTCAGAATCATGTGGGAAGTTAACCTAAGGTGTTTCCATTAGGTTTTCAGTATGTACTTTGCTGTAAAATTGAAATGTATACTACTTGTATTGTCGAAGCATTGTATGCACTGCAAAATCAACTTTTTTGTCTTACACTGCAGTGACATGAAACAACTTTCAGACATCTCAGAATCATGTGGGAAGTTAACCTAAGGTGTTTCCATTAGCTTTGCAGTAAGTACTTTGCTGTGAAATTGAAATATATACAACTTGTACTGTCAAAGCATTGTATGCACTGGGAAATCAACTTTTTTGTCTTACACTGCAATGACATGAAACAACTTTCAGACATCTCAGAATCATGTGGGAAGTTAACCTAAGGTGTTTCCATTAGCTTTGCAGTAAGTACTTTGCTGTGAAATTGAAATGTATACTACTTGTATTGTCAAAGCATTGTATGCACTGAGAAATCAACTTTTTTGTCTTACACTGCAGTGACATGAAACAACTTTCAGACATCTCAGAATCATGTGGGAAGTTAACCTAAGGTGTTTCCATTAGGTTTGCTGTAAGTACTTTGGTGTAAAATTGAAATGTATACTACTTGTATTGTCAAAGCATTGTATGCACTGAGAAATCAACTTTTTTGTCTTACACTGCAGTGACATGAAACAACTTTCAGACATCTCAGAATCATGTGGGAAGTTACCCTAAGGTGTTTCCATTAGGTTTGCAGTAAGTACTTTGCTGTGAAATTGAAATGTATACTACTTGTACTGTCAAAGCATTGTATGCACTGAGAAATCAACTTTTTTGTCTTACACTGCAGTGACATGAAACAACTTTCAGACATCTCAGAATCATGTGGGAAGTTAACCTAAGGTGTTTCCATTAGCTTTGCAGTAAGTACTTTGCTGTGAAATTGAAATGTATACTACTTGTATTGTCAAAGCATTGTATGCACTGAGAAATCAACTTTTTTGTCTTACACTGCAGTGACATGAAACAACTTTCAGACATCTCAGAATCATGTGGGAAGTTAACCTAAGGTGTTTCCATTAGCTTTGCAGTAAGTACTTTGCTGTGAAAGTGAAATATATACAACTTCAACTGTCAAAGCTTTGTATGCACTGGGAAATCAACTTTTTTATCTTACACTGCAATGACATAAACAACTTTCAGACATCTCAGAATCATGTGGGAAGTTAACCTAAGGTGTTTCCATTAGGTTTGCAGTAAGTACTTTGCTGTAAAATTGAAATGTATACTACTTGTATTGTCAAAGCATTGTATGCACTGAGAAATCAACTTTTTTGTCTTACACTGCAGTGACATGAAACAACTTTCAGACATCTCAGAATCATGTGGGAAGTTAACCTAAGGTGTTTCCATTAGCTTTGCAGTAAGTACTTTGCTGTGAAATTGAAATGTATACTACTTGTATTGTCAAAGCATTGTATGCACTGAGAAATCAACTTTTTTGTCTTACACTGCAGTGACATGAAACAACTTTCAGACATCTCAGAATCATGTGGGAAGTTAACCTAAGGTGTTTCCATTAGCTTTGCAGTAAGTACTTTGCTGTGAAATTGAAATATATACAACTTGTACTGTCAAAGCATTGTATGCACTGAGAAATCAACTTTTTTGTCTTACACTGCAATGACATGAAACAACTTTCAGACATCTCAGAATCATGTGGGAAGTTAACCTAAGGTGTTTCCATTAGGTTTGCAGTAAGTACTTTGCTGTAAAATTGAAATGTATACTACTTGTATTGTCAAAGCATTGTATGCACTGAGAAATCAACTTTTTTGTCTTACACTGCAATGACATGAAACAACTTTCAGACATCTCAGAATCATGTGGGAAGTTACCCTAAGGTGTTTCCATTAGGTTTTCAGTATGTACTTTGCTGTAAAATTGAAATGTATACTACTTGTATTGTCAAAGCATTGTATGAACTGAGAAATCAACTTTTTTGTCTTACACTGCAGTGACATGAAACAACTTTCAGACATCTCAGAATCATGTGGGAAGTTAACCTAAGGTGTTTCCATTAGCTTTGCAGTAAGTACTTTGCTGTGAAATTGAAATGTATACTACTTGTATTGTCGAAGCATTGTATGCACTGAGAAATCAACTTTTTTGTCTTACACTGCAGTGACATGAAACAACTTTCAGACATCTCAGAATCATGTGGGAAGTTAACCTAAGGTGTTTCCATTAGCTTTGCAGTAAGTACTTTGCTGTGAAATTGAAATGTATACTACTTGTATTGTCAAAGCATTGTATGCACTGAGAAATCAACTTTTTTGTCTTACACTGCAGTGACATGAAACAACTTTCAGACATCTCAGAATCATGTGGGAAGTTAACCTAAGGTGTTTCCATTAGGTTTGCAGTAAGTCCTTTGGTGTAAAATTGAAATGTATACTACTTGTATTGTCAAAGCATTGTATGCACTGAGAAATCAACTTTTTTGTCTTACACTGCAGTGACATGAAACAACTTTCAGACATCTCAGAATCATGTGGGAAGTTAACCTAAGGTGTTTCCAT
This sequence comes from Mobula hypostoma, assembly GCF_963921235.1. NCBI lineage: Eukaryota > Metazoa > Chordata > Chondrichthyes > Myliobatiformes > Myliobatidae > Mobula > Mobula hypostoma. The sequence continues at coordinate 114,696,081 of NC_086104.1, forward strand.
TAGGTTTTCAGTATGTACTTTGCTGTAAAATTGAAATGTATACTACTTGTATTGTCAAAGCATTGTATGCACTGAGAAATCAACTTTTTTGTCTTACACTGCAGTGACATGAAACAACTTTCAGACATCTCAGAATCATGTGGGAAGTTAACCTAAGGTGTTTCCATTAGGTTTGCAGTAAGTACTTTGGTGTAAAATTGAAATGTATACTACTTGTATTGTCAAAGCATTGTATGCACTGAGAAATCAACTTTTTTGTCTTACACTGCAGTGACATGAAACAACTTTCAGACATCTCAGAATCATGTGGGAAGTTAACCTAAGGTGTTTCCATTAGCTTTGCAGTAAGTACTTTGCTGTGAAATTGAAATGTATACAACTTGTATTGTCAAAGCATTGTATGCACTGAGAAATCAACTTTTTTGTCTTACACTGCAGTGACATGAAACAACTTTCAGACATCTCAGAATCATGTGGGAAGTTAACCTAAGGTGTTTCCATTAGCGTTGCAGTAAGTACTTTGCTGTGAAATTGAAATGTATACAACTTGTATTGTCAAAGCATTGTATGCACTGAGAAATCAACTTTTTTGTCTTACACTGCAGTGACATGAAACAACTTTCAGACATCTCAGAATCATGTGGGAAGTTAACCTAAGGTGTTTCCATTAGGTTTGCAGTAAGTACTTTGGTGTAAAATTGAAATGTATACTACTTGTATTGTCAAAGCATTGTATGCACTGAGAAATCAACTTTTTTGTCTTACACTGCAGTGACATGAAACAACTTTCAGACATCTCAGAATCATGTGGGAAGTTAACCTAAGGTGTTTCCATTAGGTTTTCAGTATGTACTTTGCTGTAAAATTGAAATGTATACTACTTGTATTGTCGAAGCATTGTATGCACTGCGAAATTAACTTTTTTGTCTTACACTGCAGTGACATGAAACAACTTTCAGACATCTCAGAATCATGTGGGAAGTTAACCTAAGGTGTTTCCATTAGGTTTGCAGTAAGTACTTTGCTGTGAAATTGAAATGTATACAACTTGTAATGTCAAAGCATTGTATGCACTGAGAAATCAACTTTTTTGTCTTACACTGCAGTGACATGAAACAACTTTCAGACATCTCAGAATCATGTGGGAAGTTAACCTAAGGTGTTTCCATTAGGTTTGCAGTAAGTACTTTCCTGTAAAATTGAAATGGATACTACTTGTATTGTCAAAGCATTGTATGCACTGAGAAATCAACTTTTTTGTCTTACACTACAGTGGCATGAAACAACTTTCAGACATCTCAGAATCATGTGGGAAGTTAACCTAAGGTGTTTCCATTAGCTTTGCAGTAAGTACTTTGCTGTGAAATTGAAATGTATACTACTTGTATTGTCAAAGCATTGTATGCACTGAGAAATCAACTTTTTTGTCTTACACTGCAGTGACATGAAACAACTTTCAGACATCTCAGAATCATGTGGGAAGTTAACCTAAGGTGTTTCCATTAGGTTTGCTGTAAGTACTTTGCTGTGAAATTGAAATGTATACTACTTGTATTGTCAAAGCATTGTATGCACTGAGAAATCAACTTTTTTGTCTTACACTGCAGTGACATGAAACAACTTTCAGACATCTCAGAATCATGTGGGAAGTTAACCTAAGGTGTTTCCATTAGGTTTTCAGTATGTGCTTTGCTGTAAAATTGAAATGTATACTACTTGTATTGTCAAAGCATTGTATGCACTGAGAAATCAACTTTTTTGTCTTACACTGCAGTGACATGAAACAACTTTCAGACATCTCAGAATCATGTGGGAAGTTAACCTAAGGTGTTTCCATTAGCTTTGCAGTAAGTACTTTGCTGTGAAATTGAAATGTATACAACTTGTACTGTCAAAGCATTGTCTGCACTGAGAAATCAACTTTTTTGTCTTACAGTGCAGTGACATGAAACAACTTTCAGACATCTCAGAATCATGTGGGAAGTTAACCTAAGGTGTTTCCATTAGCTTTGCAGTAAGTACTTTGCTGTAAAATTGAAATGTATACTACTTGTATTGTCAAAGCATTGTATGCACTGAGAAATCAACTTTTTTGTCTTACACTGCAGTGACATGAAACAACTTTCAGACATCTCAGAATCATGTGGGAAGTTAACCTAAGGTGTTTCCATTAGGTTTGCAGTAAGTACTTTGCTGTGAAATTGAAATGTATACTACTTGTATTGTCAAAGCATTGTATGCACTGAGAAATCAACTTTTTTGTCTTACACTGCAGTGACATGAAACAACTTTCAGACATCTCAGAATCATGTGGGAAGTTAACCTAAGGTGTTTCCATTAGCTTTGCAGTAAGTACTTTGCTGTGAAATTGAAATGTATACTACTTGTATTGTCAAAGCATTGTATGCACTGAGAAATCAACTTTTTTGTCTTACACTGCAGTGACATGAAACAACTTTCAGACATCTCAGAATCATGTGGGAAGTTAACCTAAGGTGTTTCCATTAGGTTTGCAGTAAGTACTTTGGTGTAAAATTGAAATGTATACTACTTGTATTGTCAAAGCATTGTATGCACTGAGAAATCAACTTTTTTGTCTTACACTGCAGTGACATGAAACAACTTTCAGACATCTCAGAATCATGTGGGAAGTTAACCTAAGGTGTTTCCATTAGGTTTGCAGTAAGTACTTTGCTGTGAAATTGAAATGTATACAACTTGTATTGTCAAAGCATTGTATGCACTGAGAAATCAACTTTTTTGTCTTACACTGCAGTGACATGAAACAACTTTCAGACATCTCAGAATCATGTGGGAAGTTAACCTAAGGTGTTTACATTAGGTTTGCAGTCAGTACTTTGGTGTAAAATTGAAATGTATACTACTTGTATTGTCAAAGCATTGTATGCACTGAGAAATCAACTTTTTTGTCTTACACTGCAGTGACATGAAACAACTTTCAGACATCTCAGAATCATGTGGGAAGTTAACCTAAGGTGTTTCCATTAGGTTTGCAGTAAGTACTTTGCTGTGAAATTGAAATGTATACTACTTGTATTGTCAAAGCATTGTATGCACTGAGAAATCAACTTTTTTGTCTTACACTGCAGTGACATGAAACAACTTTCAGACATCTCAGAATCATGTGGGAAGTTAACCTAAGGTGTTTCCATTAGCTTTGCAGTAAGTACTTTGCTGTGAAATTGAAATGTATACTACTTGTATTGTCAAAGCATTGTATGCACTGAGAAATCAACTTTTTTGTCTTACACTGCAGTGACATGAAACAACTTTCAGACATCTCAGAATCATGTGGGAAGTTAACCTAAGGTGTTTCCATTAGGTTTGCAGTAAGTACTTTGGTGTAAAATTGAAATGTATACTACTTGTATTGTCAAAGCATTGTATGCACTGAGAAATCAACTTTTTTGTCTTACACTGCAGTGACATGAAACAACTTTCAGACATCTCAGAATCATGTGGGAAGTTAACCTAAGGTGTTTCCATTAGCTTTGCAGTAAGTACTTTGCTGTGAAATTGAAATGTATACTACTTGTATTGTCAAAGCATTGTATGCACTGAGAAATCAACTTTTTTGTCTTACACTGCAGTGACATGAAACAACTTTCAGACATCTCAGAATCATGTGGGAAGTTAACCTAAGGTGTTTCCATTAGCTTTGCAGTAAGTACTTTGCTGTGAAATTGAAATGTATACAACTTGTATTGTCAAAGCATTGTATGCACTGAGAAATCAACTTTTTTGTCTTACACTGCAGTGACATGAAACAACTTTCAGACATCTCAGAATCATGTGGGCAGTTAACCTAAGGTGTTTCCATTAGGTTTGCAGTAAGTACTTTGCTGTAAAATTGAAATGTATACTACTTGTATTGTCAAAGCATTGTATGCACTGAGAAATCAACTTTTTTGTCTTACACTGCAGTGACATGAAACAACTTTCAGACATCTCAGAATCATGTGGGAAGTTAACCTAAGGTGTTTCCATTAGGTTTGCAGTAAGTCCTTTGGTGTAAAATTGAAATGTTCACTACTTGTATTGTCAAAGAATTGTATGCACTGGGAAATCAACTTTTTTGTCTTACACTGCAATGACATGAAACAACTTTCAGACATCTCAGAATCATGTGGGAAGTTAACCTAAGGTGTTTCCATTAGGTTTGCTGTAAGTACTTTGCTGTAAAATTAAAATGTATACTACTTGTATTATCAAAGCATTGTATGCACAGAGAAATCAACTTTTTTGTCTTACACTGCAGTTACATGAAACAACTTTCAGACATCTCAGAATCATGTGGGAAGTTAACCTAAGGTGTTTCCATTAGCTTTGCAGTAAGTACTTTGCTGTGAAATTGAAATGTATACTACTTGTATTGTCAAAGCATTGTATGCACTGAGAAATCAACTTTTTTGTCTTACACTGCAGTGACATGAAACAACTTTCAGACATCTCAGAATCATGTGGGAAGTTAACCTAAGGTGTTTCCATTAGGTTTGCTGTAAGTACTTTGCTGTGAAATTGAAATGTATACTACATGTATTGTCGTGGCATTGTATGCACTGAGAAATCAACTTTTTTGTCTTACACTGCAGTGACATGAAACAACTTTCAGACATCTCAGAATCATGTGGGAAGTTAACCTAAGGTGTTTCCATTAGCTTTGCAGTAAGTACTTTGCTGTGAAATTGAAATATATACAACTTGTACTGTCAAAGCATTGTATGCACTGGGAAATCAACTTTTTTGTCTTACAGTGCAGTGACATGAAACAACTTTCAGACATCTCAGAATCATGTGGGAAGTTAACCTAAGGTGTTTCCATTAGGTTTGCAGTAAGTAATTTGCTGTAAAATTGAAATGTATACTACTTGTATTGTCAAAGCATTGTATGCACTGAGAAATCAACTATTTTGTCTTACAGTGCAGTGACATGAAACATCTTTCGGACATGTCAGAATCATGTGGGAAGTTAACCTAAGGTGTTTCCATTAGGTATGCAGTAAGTCCTTTGGTGTAAAATTGAAATGTTCACTGCTTGTATTGTCAAAGCATTGTATGCACTGAGAAATCAACTTTTTTGTCTTACACTGCAGTGACATGAAACAACTTTCAGACATCTCAGAATCATGTGGGAAGTTAACCTAAGGTGTTTCCATTAGGTTTGCAGTAAGTACTTTGCTGTGAAATTGAAATGTATACTACTTGTATTGTCAAAGCATTGTATGCACTGAGAAATCAACTTTTTTGTCTTACACTGCAGTGACATGAAACAACTTTCAGACATCTCAGAATCATGTGGGAAGTTAACCTAAGGTGTTTCCATTAGCTTTGCAGTAAGTACTTTGCTGTGAAATTGAAATGTATACTACTTGTATTGTCAAAGCATTCTATGCACTGAGAAATCAACTTTTTTGTCTTACTCTGCAGTAACATGAAACAACTTTCAGACATCTCGGAATCATGTGGGAAGTTAACCTAAGGTGTTTCCACCAGCTTTGCAGTAAGTACATTGCTGTGAAATTGAAGAGTATACTACTTGCATTGTCAAAGCATTGTATGCACTGAGAAATCAACTTTTTTGTCTTACACTGCAGTGACATGAAACAACTTTCAGACATCTCAGAATCATGTGGGAAGTTAACCTAAGGTGTTTCCATTAGGTTTGCAGTAAGTACTTTGGTGTAAAATTGAAATGTATACTACTTGTATTGTCAAAGCATTGTATGCACTGAGAAATCAACTTTTTTGTCTTACACTGCAGTGACATGAAACAACTTTCAGACATCTCAGAATCATGTGGGAAGTTAACCTAAGGTGTTTACATTAGGTTTGCAGTAAGTACTTTGCTGTGAAATTGAAATGTATACTACTTGTATTGTCAAAGCATTGTATGCACTGAGAAATCAACTTTTTTGTCTTACACTGCAGTGACATGAAACAACTTTCAGACATCTCAGAATCATGTGGGAAGTTAACCTAAGGTGTTTCCATTAGCTTTGCAGTAAGTACTTTGCTGTGAAATTGAAATGTATACTACTTGTATTGTCAAAGCATTGTATGCACTGAGAAATCAACTTTTTTGTCTTACACTGCAGTGACATGAAACAACTTTCAGACATCTCAGAATCATGTGGGAAGTTAACCTAAGGTGTTTCCATTAGGTTTGCAGTAAGTACTTTGCTGTAAAATTGAAATGTATACTACTTGTATTGTCAAAGCATTGTATGCACTGAGAAATCAACTTTTTTGTCTTACACTGCAGTGACATGCAACAACTTTCAGACATCTCAGAATCATGTGGGAAGTTAACCTAAGGTGTTTCCATTAGGTTTGCAGTAAGTCCTTTGGTGTAAAATTGAAATGTTCATTACTTGTATTGTCAAAGCATTGTATGTACTGAGAAATCAACTTTTTTGTCTTACACTGCAATGACATGAAACAACTTTCAGACATCTCAGAATCATGTGGGAAGTTAACCTAAGGTGTTTCCATTAGGTTTGCAGTAAGTACTTTGCTGTAAAATTGAAATGTATACTACTTGTATTGTCAAAGCATTGTATGCACTGAGAAATCAACTTTTTTGTCTTACACTGCAGTGACATGAAACAACTTTCAGACATCTCAGAATCATGTGGGATGTTAACCTAAGGTGTTTACATTAACTTTGCAGTAAGTGCTTTGCTGTGAAATTGAAATGTATACTACTTGTATTGTCAAAGCATTGTATGCACTGAGAAATCAACTTTTTTGTCTTACACTGCAGTGACATGAAACAACTTTCAGACATCTCAGAATCATGTGGGAAGTTAACCTAAGGTGTTTCCATTAGCTTTGCAGTAAGTACTTTGCTGTGAAATTGAAATGTATACACTTGTATTGTCAAAGCATTGTATGCACTGAGAAATCAACTTTTTTGTCTTACACTGCAGTGACATGAAACAACTTTCAGACATCTCAGAATCATGTGGGAAGTTAACCTAAGGTGTTTCCATTAGGTTTGCAGTAAGTACTTTGGTGTAAAATTGAAATGTATACTACTTGTATTGTCAAAGCATTGTATGCACTGAGAAATCAACTTTTTTGTCTTACACTGCAGTGACATGAAACAACTTTCAGACATCTCAGAATCATGTGGGAAGTTAACCTAAGGTGTTTCCATTAGGTTTGCAGTAAGTACTTTGCTGTAAAATTGAAATGTATACACTTGTATTGTCAAAGCATTGTATGCACTGAGAAATCAACTTTTTTGTCTTACACTGCAGTGACATGAAACAACTTTCAGACATCTCAGAATCAAGTGGGAAGTTAACCTAAGGTGTTTCCATTAGGTTTGCAGTAAGTCCTTTGGTGTAAAATTGAAATGTTCACTACTTGTATTGTCAAAGCATTGTATGCACTGGGAAATCAACTTTTTTGTCTTACACTGCAGTGACATGAAACAACTTTCAGACATCTCAGAATCATGTGGGAAGTTAACCTAAGGTGTTTCCATTAGGTTTGCAGTACGTACTTTGCTGTGAAATTGAAATGTATACTACTTGTATTGTCAAAGCATTGTATGCACTGAGAAATCAACTTTTTTGTCTTACACTGCAGTGACATGAAACAACTTTCAGACATCTCAGAATCATGTGGGAAGTTAACCTAAGGTGTTTCCATTAGCTTTGCAGTAAGTACTTTGCTGTGAAATTGAAATGTATACTACTTGTATTGTCAAAGCATTGTATGCACTGAGAAATCAACTTTTTTGTCTTACACTGCAGTGACATGAAACAACTTTCAGACATCTCAGAATCATGTGGGAAGTTAACCTAAGGTGTTTCCATTAGGTTTGCAGTAAGTACTTTGCTGTGAAATTGAAAATGTATACTACTTGTATTATCAAAGCATTGTATGCACTGAGAAATCAACTTTTTTGTCTTACACTGCAGTGACATGAAACAACTTTCAGACATCTCAGAATCATGTGGGAAGTTAACCTAAGGTGTTTCCATTAGCTTTGCAGTAAGTACTTTGCTGTGAAATTGAAATGTATACTACTTGTATTGTCAAAGCATTGTATGCACTGAGAAATCAACTTTTTTGTCTTACACTGCAGTGACATGAAACAACTTTCAGACATCTCAGAATCATGTGGGAAGTTAACCTAAGGTGTTTCCATTAGGTTTGCAGTAAGTACTTTGCTGTAAAATTGAAATGTATACTACTTGTATTGTCAAAGCATTGTATGCACTGAGAAATCAACTTTTTTGTCTTACACTGCAGTGACATGAAACAACTTTCAGACATCTCAGAATCATGTGGGAAGTTAACCTAAGGTGTTTCCATTAGCTTTGCAGTAAGTACTTTGCTGTGAAATTGAAATGTATACACTTGTATTGTCAAAGCATTGTATGCACTGAGAAATCAACTTTTTTGTCTTACACTGCAGTGACATGAAACAACTTTCAGACATCTCAGAATCATGTGGGAAGTTAACCTAAGGTGTTTCCATTAGGTTTGCAGTAAGTCCTTTGGTGTAAAATTGAAATGTTCACTACTTGTATTGTCAAAGAATTGTATGCACTGGGAAATCAACTTTTTTGTCTTACACTGCAATGACATGAAACAACTTTCAGACATCTCAGAATCATGTGGGAAGTTAACCTAAGGTGTTTCCATTAGGTTTTCAGTATGTACTTTGCTGTAAAATTGAAATGTATACTACTTGTATTGTCGAAGCATTGTATGCACTGCGAAATTAACTTTTTTCTCTTACACTGCAGTGACATGAAACAACTTTCAGACATCTCAGAATCATGTGGGAAGTTAACCTAAGGTGTTTCCATTAGCTTTGCAGTAAGTACTTTGCTGTGAAATTGAAATGTATACAACTTGTACTGTCAAAGCATTGTATGCACTGAGAAATCAACTTTTTTGTCTTACACTGCAGTGACATGAAACAACTTTCAGACATCTCAGAATCATGTGGGAAGTTAACCTAAGGTGTTTCCATTAGGTTTGCAGTAAGTACTTTGCTGTAAAATTGAAATGTATACTACTTGTATTGTCAAAGCATTGTATGCACTGAGAAATCAACTTTTTTGTCTTACACTGCAGTGACATGAAACAACTTTCAGACATCTCAGAATCATGTGGGAAGTTAACCTAAGGTGTTTCCATTAGGTTTGCAGTAAGTACTTTGCTGTGAAATTGAAATGTATACTACTTGTATTGTCAAAGCATTGTATGCACTGAGAAATCAACTTTTTTGTCTTACACTGCAGTGACATGAAACAACTTTCAGACATCTCAGAATCATGTGGGAAGTTAACCTAAGGTGTTTCCATTAGGTTTGCAGTAAGACTTTGTGTAAAATTGAAATGTATACTACTTGTATTGTCAAAGCATTGTATGCACTGAGAAATCAACTTTTTTGTCTTACACTGCAGTGACATGAAACAACTTTCAGACATCTCAGAATCATGTGGGAAGTTAACCTAAGGTGTTTCCATTAGTTTGCAGTAAGTACTTTGCTGTAAAATTGAAATGTATACTACTTGTATTGTCAAAGCATTGTATGCACTGAGAAATCAACTTTTTTGTCTTACACTGCAGTGACATGAAACAACTTTCAGACATCTCAGAATCATGTGGGAAGTTAACCTAAGGTGTTTCCATTAGCTTTGCAGTAAGTACTTTGCTGTGAAATTGAAATGTATACAACTTGTACTGTCAAAGCATTGTATGCACTGAGAAATCAACTTTTTTGTCTTACAGTGCAGTGACATGAAACAACTTTCAGACATCTCAGAATCATGTGGGAAGTTAACCTAAGGTGTTTCCATTAGGTTTGCAGTAAGTCCTTTGGTGTAAAATTGAAATGTATACTACTTGTATTGTCAAAGCATTGTATGCACTGAGAAATCAACTTTTTTGTCTTACACTGCAGTGACATGAAACAACTTTCAGACATCTCAGAATCATGTGGGAAGTTAACCTAAGGTGTTTCCATTAGGTTTGCAGTAAGTCCTTTGGTGTAAAATTGAAATGTTCACTACTTGTATTGTCAAAGCATTGTATGCACTGAGAAATCAACTTTTTTGTCTTACACTGCAGTGACATGAAACAACTTTCAGACATCTCAGAATCATGTGGGAAGTTAACCTAAGGTGTTTCCATTAGGTTTGCAGTAAGTACTTTGCTGTGAAATTGAAATGTATACTACTTGTATTGTCAAAGCATTGTATGCACTGAGAAATCAACTTTTTTGTCTTACACTGCAGTGACATGAAACAACGTTGCAGACATCTCAGAATCATGTGGGAAGTTAACCTAAGGTGTTTCCATTAGCTTTGCAGTAAGTACTTTGCTGTGAAATTGAAATGTATACTACTTGTATTGTCAAAGCATTGTATGCACTGAGAAATCAACTTTTTTGTCTTACACTGCAGTGACATGAAACAACTTTCAGACATCTCAGAATCATGTGGGAAGTTAACCTAAGGTGTTTCCATTAGCTTTGCAGTAAGTACTTTGCTGTGAAATTGAAATGTATACTACTTGTATTGTCAAAGCATTGTATGCACTGAGAAATCAACTTTTTTGTCTTACACTGCAGTGACATGAAACAGCTTTCAGACATCTCAGAATCATGTGGGAAGTTAACCTAAGGTGTTTCCATTAGCTTTGCAGTAAGTACTTTGCTGTGAAATTGAAATGTATACTACTTGTATTGTCAAAGCATTGTATGCACTGAGAAATCAACTTTTTTGTCTTACACTGCAGTGACATGAAACAACTTTCAGACATCTCAGAATCATGTGGGAAGTTAACCTAAGGTGTTTCCATTAGGTTTGCAGTAAGTCCTTTGCTGTAAAATTGAAATGTATACTACTTGTATTGTCAAAGCATTGTATGCACTGAGAAATCAACTTTTTTGTCTTACACTGCAGTGACATGAAACAACTTTCAGACATCTCAGAATCATGTGGGAAGTTAACCTAAGGTGTTTCCATTAGGTTTGCAGTAAGTACTTTGCTGTAAAATTGAAATGTATACTACTTGTATTGTCAAAGCATTGTATGCACTGAGAAATCAACTTTTTTGTCTTACACTGCAGTGACATGAAACAACTTTCAGACATCTCAGAATCATGTGGGAAGTTAACCTAAGGTGTTTCCATTAGCTTTGCAGTAAGTACTTTGCTGTGAAATTGAAATGTATACAACTTGTATTGTCAAAGCATTGTATGCACTGAGAAATCAACTTTTTTGTCTTACACTGCAGTGACATGAAACAACTTTCAAACATCTCAGAATCATGTGGGAAGTTAACCTAAGGTGTTTCCATTAGCTTTGCAGTAAGCACTTTGCTGTGAAATTGAAGTGTATACTACTTGTATTGTCAAAGCATTGTATGCACAGAGAAATCAACTTTTTTGTCTTACACTGCAGTGACATGAAACAACTTTCAGACATCTCAGAATCATGTGGGAAGTTAACCTAAGGTGTTTCCATTAGGTTTGCAGTAAGTACTTTGGTGTAAAATTGAAATGTATACTACTTGTATTGTCAAAGCATTGTATGCACTGAGAAATCAACTTTTTTGTCTTACACTGCAGTGACATGAAACAACTTTCAGACATCTCAGAATCATGTGGGAAGTTAACCTAAGGTGTTTCCATTAGGTTTGCAGTAAGTACTTTGGTGTAAAATTGAAATGTATACTACTTGTATTGTCAAAGCATTGTGTGCACTGAGAAATCAACTTTTTTGTCTTACACTGCAGTGACATGAAACAACTTTCAGACATCTCAGAATCATGTGGGAAGTTAACCTAAGGTGTTTCCATTAGCTTTGCAGTAAGTACTTTGCTGTCAAATTGAAATGTATACTACTTGTATTGTCAAAGCATTGTACGCACTGAGAAATCAACTTTTTTGTCTTAAACTGCAGTGACATGAAACAACTTTCAGACATCTCAGAATCATGTGGGAAGTTAACCTAAGGTGTTTCCATTAGCTTTGCAGTAAGTACTTTGCTGTGAAATTGAAATGTATACTACTTGTATTGTCAAAGCATTGTATGCACTGAGAAATCAACTTTTTTGTCTTACACTGCAGTGACATGAAACAACTTTCAGACATCTCAGAATCATGTGGGAAGTTAACCTAAGGTGTTTCCATTAGGTTTGCAGTAAGTACTTTGCTGTAAAATTGAAATGTATACTACTTGTATTGTCAAAGCATTGTATGCACTGAGAAATCAACTTTTTTGTCTTACACTGCAGTGACATGAAACAACTTTCAGACATCTCAGAATCATGTGGGAAGTTAACCTAAGGTGTTTCCATTAGCTTTGCAGTAAGTACTTTGCTGTGAAATTGAAATGTATACTACTTGTATTGTCAAAGCATTGTATGCACTGAGAAATCAACTTTTTTGTCTTACACTGCAGTGACATGAAACAACTTTCAGACATCTCAGAATCATGTGGGAAGTTAACCTAAGGTGTTTCCATTAGCTTTGCAGTAAGTACTTTGCTGTAAAATTGAAATGTATACTACTTGTATTGTCAAAGCATTGTATGCACTGAGAAATCAACTTTTTTGTCTTACACTGCAGTGACATGAAACAACTTTCAGACATCTCAGAATCATGTGGGAAGTTAACCTAAGGTGTTTCCATTAGCTTTGCAGTAAGTACTTTGCTGTGAAATTGAAATGTATACTACTTGTATTGTCAAAGCCCTATAAGAACTGAGAAATCAACTTTTTTGTCTTACAGTGCAGTGACATGAAACAACTTTCAGACATCTCAGAATCAAGTGGGAAGTTAACCTAAGGTGTTTCCATTAGGTTTGCAGTAAGTCCTTTGGTGTAAAATTGAAATGTTCACTACTTGTATTGTCAAAGCATTGTATGCACTGGGAAATCAACTTTTTTGTCTTACACTGCAATGACATGAAACAACTTTCAGACATCTCAGAATCATGTGGGAAGTTAACCTAAGGTGTTTCCATTAGGTTTGCAGTAAGTACTTTGCTGTAAAATTGAAATGTATACAACTTGTATTGTCAAAGCATTGTATGCACTGAGAAATCAACTTTTTTGTCTTACACTGCAGTGACATGAAACAACTTTCAGACATCTCAGAATCATGTGGGAAGTTAACCTAAGGTGTTTCCATTAGCTTTGCAGTAAGTACTTTGCTGTGAAATTGAAATGTATACTACTTGTATTGTCAAAGCATTGTATGCACTGAGAAATCAACTTTTTTGTCTTACACTGCAGTGACATGAAACAACTTTCAGACATCTCAGAATCATGTGGGAAGTTAACCTAAGGTGTTTCCATTAGGTTTGCTGTAAGTACTTTGCTGTGAAATTGAAATGTATACGACATGTATTGTCAAAGCATTCTATGCACTGAGAAATCAACTTTTTTGTCTTACACTGCAGTGACATGAAACAACTTTCAGACATCTCAGAATCATGTGGGAAGTTAACCTAAGGTGTTTCCATTAGCTTTGCAGTAAGTACTTTGATGAAAATTGAAATGTATACTACTTGTATTGTCAAAGCATTGTATGCACTGAGAAATCAACTTTTTTGTCTTACACTGCAGTGACATGAAACAACTTCAGACATCTCAGAATCATGTGGGCAGTTAACCTAAGGTGTTTCCATTGGTTTGCAGTAAGTCCTTTGCTGTAAAATTGAAATTTATACTGCTTGTATTGTCAAAGCCCTATAAGAACTGAGAAATCAACTTTTTTGTCTTTCAGTGCAGTGACATGAAACAACTTTCAGACATCTCAGAATCATGTGGGAAGTTAACCTAAGGTGTTTCCATTAGCTTTGCAGTAAGTACTTTGCTGTGAAATTGAAATGTATACAACTTGTATTGTCAAAGCATTGTATGCACTGAGAAATCAACTTTTTTGTCTTACACTGCAGTGACATGAAACAACTTTCAGACATCTCAGAATCATGTGGGAAGTTAACCTAAGGTGTTTCCATTAGGTTTGCAGTAAGTCTTTGGTGTAAAATTGAAATGTATACTACTTGTATTGTCAAAGCATTGTATGCACTGAGAAATCAACTTTTTTGTCTTACACTGCAGTGACATGAAACAACTTTCAGACATCTCAGAATCATGTGGGAAGTTAACCTAAGGTGTTTCCATTAGGTTTGCAGTAAGTACTTTGCTGTAAAATTGAAAAGTATACTACTTGTATTGTCGAAGCATTGTATGCACTGAGAAATCAACTTTTTTGTCTTACACTGCAGTGACATGAAACAACTTTCAGACATCTCAGCATCATGTGGGAAGTTAACCTAAGGTGTTTCCATTAGCTTTGCAGTAAGTACTTTGCTGTGAAATTGAAATGTATACTACTTGTATTGTCAAAGCATTGTATGCACTGAGAAATCAACTTTTTTGTCTTACACTGCAGTGACATGAAACAACTTTCAGACATCTCAGAATCATGTGGGAAGTTAACCTAAGGTGTTTCCATTAGCTTTGCAGTAAGTACTTTGCTGTAAAATTGAAATGTATACTACTTGTATTGTCAAAGCATTGTATGCACTGAGAAATCAACTTTTTTGTCTTACACTGCAGTGACATGAAACAACTTTCAGACATCTCAGAATCATGTGGGAAGTTAACCTAAGGTGTTTCCATTAGCTTTGCAGTAAGTACTTTGCTGTGAAATTGAAAATTATACTACTTGTATTGTCAAAGCATTGTATGCACTGAGAAATCAACTTTTTTGTCTTACAGTGCAGTGACATGAAACAACTTTCAGACATCTCAGAATCATGTGGGAAGTTAACCTAAGGTGTTTCCATTAGGTTTGCAGTAAGTCCTTTGGTGTAAAATTGAAATGTCACTACTTGTATTGTCAAAGCATTGTATGCACTGAGAAATCAACTTTTTTGTCTTACACTGCAGTGACATGAAACAACTTTCAGACATCTCAGAATCATGTGGGAAGTTAACCTAAGGTGTTTCCATTAGGTTTGCAGTAAGTACTTTGCTGTAAAATTGAAATGTATACTACTTGTATTGTCAAAGCATTGTATGCACTGAGAAATCAACTTTTTTGTCTTACACTGCAGTGACATGAAACAACTTTCAGACATCTCAGAATCATGTGGGAAGTTAACCTAAGGTGTTTCCATTAGCTTTGCAGTAAGTACTTTGCTGTGAAATTGAAATGTATACAACTTGTACTGTCAAAGCATTGTATGCACTGAGAAATCAACTTTTTTGTCTTACACTGCAGTGACATGAAACAACTTTCAGACATCTCAGAATCATGTGGGAAGTTAACCTAAGGTGTTTCCATTAGGTTTGCAGTAAGTACTTTGCTGTAAAATTGAAATGTATACTACTTGTATTGTCAAAGCATTGTATGCACTGAGAAATCAACTTTTTTGTCTTACACTGCAGTGACATGAAACAACTTTCAGACATCTCAGAATCATGTGGGAAGTTAACCTAAGGTGTTTCCATTAGCTTTGCAGTAAGTACTTTGCTGTGAAATTGAAATGTATACTACTTGTATTGTCAAAGCATTGTATGCACTGAGAAATCAACTTTTTTGTCTTACACTGCAGTGACATGAAACAACTTTCAGACATCTCAGAATCATGTGGGAAGTTAACCTAAGGTGTTTCCATTAGCTTTGCAGTAAGTACTTTGCTGTGAAATTGAAATGTATACTACTTGTATTGTCAAAGCATTGTATGCACTGAGAAATCAACTTTTTTGTCTTACACTGCAGTGACATGAAACAACTTTCAGACATCTCAGAATCATGTGGGAAGTTAACCTAAGGTGTTTCCATTAGGTTTGCAGTAAGTACTTTGCTGTAAAATTGAAATGTATACTACTTGTATTGTCAAAGCATTGTATGCACTGAGAAATCAACTTTTTTGTCTTACACTGCAGTGACATGAAACAACTTTCAGACATCTCAGAATCATGTGGGAAGTTAACCTAAGGTGTTTCCATTAGGTTTGCAGTAAGTCCTTTGGTGTAAAATTGAAATGTTCACTACTTGTATTGTCAAAGCATTGTATGCACTGAGAAATCAACTTTTTTGTCTTACACTGCAATGACATGAAACAACTTTCAGACATCTCAGAATCATGTGGGAAGTTAACCTAAGGTGTTTCCATTAGCTTTGCAGTAAGTACTTTGCTGTGAAATTGAAATGTATACAACTTGTACTGTCAAAGCATTGTATGCACTGAGAAATCAACTTTTTTGTCTTACAGTGCAGTGACATGAAACAACTTTCAGACATCTCAGAATCATGTGGGAAGTTAACCTAAGGTGTTTCCATTAGCTTTGCAGTAAGCACTTTGCTGTGAAATTGAAGTGTATACTACTTGTATTGTCAAAGCATTGTATGCACAGAGAAATCAACTTTTTTGTCTAACACTGCAGTGACATGAAACAACTTTCAGACATCTCAGAATCATGTGGGAAGTTAACCTAAGGTGTTTCCATTAGGTTTTCAGTATGTACTTTGCTGTAAAATTGAAATGTATACTACTTGTATTGTCGAAGCATTGTATGCACTGCGAAATTAACTTTTTTGTCTTACACTGCAGTGACATGAAACAACTTTCAGACATCTCAGAATCATGTGGGAAGTTAACCTAAGGTGTTTCCATTAGCTTTGCAGTAAGTACTTTGCTGTGAAATTGAAATATATACAACTTGTACTGTCAAAGCATTGTATGCACTGGGAAATCAACTTTTTTGTCTTACACTGCAATGACATGAAACAACTTTCAGACATCTCAGAATCATGTGGGAAGTTAACCTAAGGTGTTTCCATTAGCTTTGCAGTAAGTACTTTGCTGTAAAATTGAAATGTATACTACTTGTATTGTCGAAGCATTGTATGCACTGAGAAATCAACTTTTTTGTCTTACACTGCAGTGACATGAAACAACTTTCAGACATCTCAGAATCATGTGGGAAGTTAACCTAAGGTGTTTCCATTAGCTTTGCAGTAAGTACTTTGCTGTGAAATTGAAATGTATACAACTTGTAATGTCAAAGCATTGTATGCACTGAGAAATAAACTATTTTGTCTTACAGTGCAGTGACATGAAACAACATTCAGACATCTCAGAATCATGTGGGAAGTTAACCTAAAGTTTTTCCATTAGGTTTGCAGTAAGTACTTTGGTGTAAAATTGAAATGTATACAACTTGTAATGTCAAAGCATTGTATGCACTGAGAAATAAACTATTTTGTCTTACAGTGCAGTGACATGAAACAACTTTCAGACATCTCAGAATCATGTGGGAAGTTAACCTAAGGTGTTTCCATTAGCTTTGCAGTTAGTACTTTGCTGTGAAACTGAAATGTATACTACTTGTATTGTCAAAGCATTGTATGCACTGAGAAATCAACTTTTTTGTCTTACAGTGCAGTGACATGAAACAACTTTCAGACATCTCAGAATCATGTGGGAAGTTAACCTAAGGTGTTTCCATTAGGTTTGCAGTAAGTCCTTTGGTGTAAAATTGAAATGTATACTACTTGTATTGTCAGAGCATTGTATGAACTGAGAAATCAATTTTTTTGTCTTACACTGCAGTGACATGAAACAACTTTCAGACATCTCAGAATCATGTGGGAAGTTAACCTAAGGTGTTTCCATTAGCTTTGCAGTAAGTACTTTGCTGTGAAATTGAAATGTATACTACTTGTATTGTCAAAGCATTGTATGCACTGAGAAATCAACTTTTTTGTCTTACACTGCAGTGACATGAAACAACTTTCAGACATCTCAGAATCATGTGGGAAGTTAACCTAAGGTGTTTCCATTAGCTTTGCAGTAAGTACTTTGCTGTGAAATTGAAATGTATACTACTTGTATTGTCAAAGCATTGTATGCACTGAGAAATCAACTTTTTTGTCTTACACTGCAGTGACATGAAACAACTTTCAGACATCTCAGAATCATGTGGGAAGTTAACCTAAGGTGTTTCCATTAGGTTTGCAGTAAGTACTTTGCTGTGAAATTGAAATGTATACAACTTGTATTGTCAAAGCATTGTATGCACTGAGAAATCAACTTTTTTGTCTTACACTGCAGTGACATGAAACAACTTTCAGACATCTCAGAATCATGTGGGAAGTTAACCTAAGGTGTTTCCATTAGGTTTGCAGTAAGTCCTTTGGTGTAAAATTGAAATGTTCACTACTTGTATTGTCAAAGCATTGTATGCACTGAGAAATCAACTTTTTTGTCTTACACTGCAGTGACATGAAACAACTTTCAGACATCTCAGAATCATGTGGGAAGTTAACCTAAGGTGTTTCCATTAGGTTTGCAGTAAGTCCTTTGGTGTAAAATTGAAATGTTCACTACTTGTATTGTCAAAGCATTGTATGCACTGAGAAATCAACTTTTTTGTCTTACACTGCAATGACATGAAACAACTTTCAGACATCTCAGAATCATGTGGGAAGTTAACCTAAGGTGTTTCCATTAGTTTGCAGTAAGTACTTTGCTGTGAAATTGAAATGTATACTACTTGTATTGTCAAAGCATTGTATGCACTGAGAAATCAACTTTTTTGTCTTACACTGCAGTGACATGAAACAACTTTCAGACATCTCAGAATCATGTGGGAAGTTAACCTAAGGTGTTTCCATTAGCTTTGCAGTAAGTACTTTGCTGTGAAATTGAAATGTATACTACTTGTATTGTCAAAGCATTGTATGCACTGAGAAATCAACTTTTTTGTCTTACACTGCATGACATCAAACAACTTTCAGACATCTCAGAATCATGTGGGAAGTTAACCTAAGGTGTTTCCATTAGATTTGCAGTAAGTACTTGGCTGTGAAATTGAAATATATACAACTTGTACTGTCAAAGCATTGTATGCACTGAGAAATCAACTTTTTTGTCTTACACTGCAGTGACATGAAACAACTTTCAGACATCTCAGAATCATGTGGGAAGTTAACCTAAGGTGTTTCCATTAGCTTTGCAGTAAGTACTTTGCTGTGAAATTGAAATGTATACTACTTGTATTGTCAAAGCATTGTATGCACTGAGAAATCAACTTTTTTGTCTTACACTGCAGTGACATGAAACAACTTTCAGACATCTCAGAATCATGTGGGAAGTTAACCTAAGGTGTTTCCATTAGGTTTGCAGTAAGTCCTTTGGTGTAAAATTGAAATGTATACTACTTGTATTGTCAAAGCATTGTATGAACTGAGAAATCAACTTTTTTGTCTTACACTGCAGTGACATGAAACAACTTTCAGACATCTCAGAATCATGTGGGAAGTTAACCTAAGGTGTTTCCATTAGGTTTGCAGTAAGTCCTTTGGTGTAAAATTGAAATGTTCACTACTTGTATTGTCAAAGCATTGTATGCACTGAGAAATCAACTTTTTTGTCTTACACTGCAGTGACATGAAACAACTTTCAGACATCTCAGAATCATGTGGGAAGTTAACCTAAGGTGTTTCCATTAGGTTTGCTGTAAGTACTTTGCTGTGAAATTGAAATGTATACTACTTGTATTGTCAAAGCATTGTATGCACTGAGAAATCAACTTTTTTGTCTTACACTGCAGTGACATGAAACAACTTTCAGACATCTCAGAATCATGTGGGAAGTTAACCTAAGGTGTTTCCATTAGCTTTGCAGTAAGTACTTTGCTGTGAAATTGAAATGTATACAACTTGTATTGTCAAAGCATTGTATGCACTGAGAAATCAACTTTTTTGTCTTACACTGCAGTGACATGAAACAACTTTCAGACATCTCAGAATCATGTGGGAAGTTAACCTAAGGTGTTTCCATTAGGTTTGCAGTAAGTACTTTGCTGTAAAATTGAAATGTTCATTACTTGTATTGTCAAAGCATTGTATGTACTGAGAAATCAACTTTTTTGTCTTACACTGCAATGACATCAAACAACTTTCAGACATCTCAGAATCATGTGGGAAGTTAACCTAAGGTGTTTCCATTAGATTTGCAGTAAGTACTTGGCTGTGAAAGTGAAAGATATACAACTTCTACTGTCAAAGCTTTGTATGCACTGGGAAATCAACTTTTTTATCTTACACTGCAATGACATGAAACAACTTTCAGACATCTCAGAATCATGTGGGAAGTTAACCTAAGGTGTTTCCATTAGGTTTGCAGTAAGTACTTTGCTGTAAAATTGAAATGTATACTACTTGTATTGTCAAAGCATTGTATGCACTGAGAAATCAACTTTTTTGTCTTACACTGCAGTGACATGAAACAACTTTCAGACATCTCAGAATCATGTGGGAAGTTAACCTAAGGTGTTTCCATTAGCTTTGCAGTAAGTACTTTGCTGTGAAATTGAAATGTATACTACTTGTATTGTCAAAGCATTGTATGCACTGAGAAATCAACTTTTTTGTCTTACACTGCAGTGACATGAAACAACTTTCAGACATCTCAGAATCATGTGGGAAGTTAACCTAAGGTGTTTCCATTAGCTTTGCAGTAAGTACTTTGCTGTGAAATTGAAATGTATACTACTTGTATTGTCAAAGCATTGTATGCACTGAGAAATCAACTTTTTTGTCTTACACTGCAGTGACATGAAACAACTTTCAGACATCTCAGAATCATGTGGGAAGTTAACCTAAGGTGTTTCCATTAGGTTTGCAGTAAGTCCTTTGGTGTAAAATTGAAATGTTCACTACTTGTATTGTCAAAGCATTGTATGCACTGAGAAATCAACTTTTTTGTCTTACACTGCAATGACATGAAACAACTTTCAGACATCTCAGAATCATGTGGGAAGTTAACCTAAGGTGTTTCCATTAGGTTTGCAGTAAGTCCTTTGCTGTAAAATTGAAATGTATACTACTTGTATTGTCAAAGCATTATAAGAACTGAGAAATCAACTTTTTTGTCTTACACTGCAGTGACATGAAACAACTTTCAGACATCTCAGAATCATGTGGGAAGTTAACCTAAGGTGTTTCCATTAGCTTTGCAGTAAGTACTTTGCTGTGAAATTGAAATGTATACTACTTGTATTGTCAAAGCATTGTATGCACTGAGAAATCAACTTTTTTGTCTTACACTGCAGTGACATGAAACAACTTTCAGACATCTCAGAATCATGTGGGAAGTTAACCTAAGGTGTTTCCATTAGCTTTGCAGTAAGTACTTTGCTGTGAAATTGAAATGTATACAACTTGTAATGTCAAAGCATTGTATGCACTGAGAAATCAACTTTTTTGTCTTACACTGCAGTGACATGAAACAACTTTCAGACATCTCAGAATCATGTGGGAAGTTAACCTAAGGTGTTTCCATTAGCTTTGCAGTAAGTACTTTGCTGTAAAATTGAAATGTATACTACTTGTATTGTCAAAGCATTGTATGCACTGAGAAATCAACTTTTTTGTCTTACACTGCAGTGACATGAAACAACTTTCAGACATCTCAGAATCATGTGGGAAGTTAACCTAAGGTGTTTCCATTAGCTTTGCAGTAAGTACTTTGCTGTGAAATTGAAATGTATACAACTTGTAATGTCAAAGCATTGTATGCACTGAGAAATAAACTATTTTGTCTTACAGTGCAGTGACATGAAACAACTTTCAGACATCTCAGAATCATGTGGGAAGTTAACCTAAGGTGTTTCCATTAGGTTTGCTGTAAGTACTTTGCTGTGAAATTGAAATGTATACTACTTGTACTGTCAAAGCATTGTATGCAATGAGAAATCAACTTTTTTGTCTTACACTGCAGTGACATGAAACAACTTTCAGACATCTCAGAATCATGTGGGAAGTTAACCTAAGGTGTTTCCATTAGCTTTGCAGTAAGTACTTTGCTGTGAAATTGAAATGTATACTACTTGTATTGTCAAAGCATTGTATGCACTGAGAAATCAACTTTTTTGTCTTACACTGCAGTGACATGAAACAACTTTCAGACATCTCAGAATCATGTGGGAAGTTAACCTAAGGTGTTTCCATTAGCTTTGCAGTAAGTACTTTGCTGTGAAATTGAATTGTACACTACTTGTATTGTCAAAGCATTGTATGCACTGAGAAATCAACTTTTTTGTCTTACACTGCAGTGACATGAAACAACTTTCAGACATCTCAGAATCATGTGGGAAGTTAACCTAAGGTGTTTCCATTAGCTTTGCTGTAAGTACTTTGCTGTGAAATTGAAATGTATACAACTTGTATTGTCAAAGCATTGTATGCACTGAGAAATCAACTTTTTTGTCTTACACTGCAGTGACATGAAACAACTTTCAGACATCTCAGAATCATGTGGGAAGTTAACCTAAGGTGTTTCCATTAGCTTTGCAGTAAGTACTTTGCTGTGAAATTGAAATGTATACTACTTGTATTGTCAAAGCATTGTATGCACTGAGAAATCAACTTTTTTGTCTTACACTGCAGTGACATGAAACAACTTTCAGACATCTCAGAATCATGTGGGAAGTTATCCTAAGGTGTTTCCATTAGGTTTGCAGTAAGTCCTTTTGTGTAAAATTGAAATGCTGACTACTTGTATTGTCAAAGCATTGTATGCACTGAGAAAACAACTTTTTTGTCTTACACTGCACAGGCATGAAACAACTTTCAGACATCTCAGAATCATGTGGGAAGTTAACCTAAGGTGTTTCCATTAGGTTTGCAGTAAGTCCTTTGCTGTAAAATTGAAATGTATACAACTTGTATTGTCAAAGCATTGTATGCACTGAGAAAACAACTTTTTTGTCTTACACTGCACAGGCATGAAACAACTTTCAGACATCTCAGAATCATGTGGGAAGTTAACCTAAGGTGTTTCCATTAGCTTTGCAGTAAGTACTTTGCTGTGAAATTGAAATGTATACTACTTGTATTGTCAAAGCATTGTATGCACTGAGAAATCAACTTTTTTGTCTTACACTGCAGTGACATGAAACAACTTTCAGACATCTCAGAATCATGTGGGAAGTTAACCTAAGGTGTTTCCATTAGGTTTGCAGTAAGTACTTTGCTGTAAAATTGAAATGTATACTACTTGTATTGTCAAAGCATTGTATGCACTGAGAAATCAACTTTTTTGTCTTACACTGCAGTGACATGAAACAACTTTCAGACATCTCAGAATCATGTGGGAAGTTAACCTAAGGTGTTTCCATTAGCTTTGCAGTAAGTACTTTGCTGTGAAATTGAAATGTATACAACTTGTACTGTCAAAGCATTGTATGCACTGAGAAATCAACTTTTTTGTCTTACACTGCAGTGACATGAAACAACTTTCAGACATCTCAGAATCATGTGGGAAGTTAACCTAAGGTGTTTCCATTAGGTTTGCTGTAAGTACTTTGGTGTAAAATTGAAATGTATACTACTTGTATTGTCAAAGCATTGTATGCACTGAGAAATCAACTTTTTTGTCTTACACTGCAGTGACATGAAACAACTTTCAGACATCTCAGAATCATGTGGGAAGTTAACCTAAGGTGTTTCCATTAGGTTTGCAGTAAGTCCTTTGCTGTAAAATTGAAATGTATACTACTTGTATTGTCAAAGCATTGTATGCACTGAGAAATCAACTTTTTTGTCTTACACTGCAGTGACATGAAACAACTTTCAGACATCTCAGAATCATGTGGGAAGTTAACCTAAGGTGTTTCCATTAGGTTTGCAGTAAGTCCTTTGGTGTAAAATTGAAATGTTCACTACTTGTATTGTCAAAGCATTGTATGCACTGAGAAATCAACTTTTTTGTCTTACACTGCAATGACATGAAACAACTTTCAGACATCTCAGAATCATGTGGGAAGTTAACCTAAGGTGTTTCCATTAGGTTTGCAGTAAGTACTTTGGTGTATATTGAAATGTATACTCTTGTATTGTCAAAGCATTGTATGCACTGAGAAACAGCTTTTTTGTCTTGATGAGCAGAATCATATGAAACAACTTTCAGACATCTCAGAATCATGTGGGAAGTTAACCTAAGGTGTTTCCATTAGGTTTTCAGTAAGTACTTTGCTGTAAAATTGAAATTTATACTGCTTTAATATCAGAGCATTTTCTGCATTGATAAAACTACTTTTTTGTCTTGATGAGCAGAGGCATGA
This sequence comes from Mobula hypostoma, assembly GCF_963921235.1. Classification (NCBI taxonomy): domain Eukaryota; kingdom Metazoa; phylum Chordata; class Chondrichthyes; order Myliobatiformes; family Myliobatidae; genus Mobula; species Mobula hypostoma. Next base: position 114,720,228 of record NC_086104.1, read on the forward strand.
AACAACTTTGAAACAGTTCAGAATCATGTGTGAAATTAACCTAATATGTTTCCATCAGGTTTGCAGTTCAGTAATATTGAGTAACATTGAAATGTATACTACTTTAAAGTCAGAGCATTGTATGCACTGAGAAAACAACTTTTTTGTCTTGATGAGAAGAAGCATGAAACAACTTTCAAACAACTCAGAATCATGTGAGAATGAACCAAAGATGTTTCCATGAGGCTTGCAGTCCGTACTTTTGAGTTTAATTGAAATGTATACTACTTGTATTGTCAAAGCATTGTATGCACTGAGAAATCAACTTTTTTGTCTTGACACTGCAGAGGCATGAAACAATTTCCAAACAACTCAGAATCATGTGGGAAGTTAACCTAAAATGTTTTCATCAGGTTTGCATTCAGTACTTTTGATTAAAATTGAATTCTATACTACTTTCATGTCCGAGCATTGCATTCACTGAGATAACAACTTTATTCTCTTGAAGAGCAGAGTCATGAAACAACTTCCAAAGAACTCGGAATCATGTGGGCACTTAATCTAAGCTGCTTCCATTGAGTTTGCAGTCAGTACTTCTGAGTATAATTGAAATGTGTACTCCTTTTTTTGTCAAAGCATAGTATGCACTGAGAAAACAACTTTTTTGTCTTGATGAGCAGAGGCATGAAACAACTTTCAAACTACTCAGAATCATGTGAGAATGAACCAATGGTGTTTCCATTAGGTTTGCAGTCAGTACTTTTGAGTATCATTGAAATGTATACTCCTTTTATTGTCAAAGCATTGTGTGCACTGAGCAAACAGCTTTTTTGTCTTGATGAGCAGAATCATGAAACAACTTTCAAACAACTCAGAATCATGTCGGAAGTTAACCTAAGCTGTTTTCATCAGGTTTGCATTCAGTACTTTTGAGTAAAATACAAATCTATACTGCTTTAATATCAGAGCATTGTATGCACTGAGAAAACAACTTTTTTGTCTTGATGAGCAGAGTCATGAAACAACTTTCAAACTACTCAGAATCATGTGGGAAATTAACCCAAACTGTTTCCATCAGGTTTGCATTCAGTACTTTTGAGTAAAATTGAAATGTATACTACTTTAATGTCTGAGCATTGTATGCACTGAGAAAACAACTTTTTTGTCTTAATGAGCAGAAGCATGAAACAACTTTCAAACAACTCAGAATCAAATGAAAAGTAAACCAAAGGTGTTTCCATTAGGTTTGCAGTCAGTACTTTTGAGTTTCATTGAAATGTATACTACTTTTATTGTCAAAGCATTGTGTGCACTGTGGAAACAACTTTTTTATCTTAAGGAGCACAGGTTGCAAACAACTCAGAATCATATGCAAAGTTATGTCAAGATGTTTCCATTAGGTTTGCAGTCAGTACTTTGGAGTAAAATTGAAATTTGTACATCTTTTAATGTCAGTGCATTGTATTCGCTGAGAAAACTACTTTTTTTATCTTAAAGAGTACAGGCATAAAACAGGTTGCCAACAGCTCAGAATCATATGGGAAGTGAAGTTAAGATGTTTCCATTAAGTTTGCAGTCAATAATTTTGAGTAACAGTGAAATATATACATCTTTTAATGTCTAAGCATTGTACGCACTGAGAAATCAACTTTTTTATCTTAATGAGAAAAGGCATAAAACAGGTTTCAAACAACTCTGAATCATATGGGAAGTTAAGTTATATGTTTCCATCAGGTCTGCTGTCAGTACTTTTCAGTAAAATTGAAACGTATACTTCTTTTAATGTCAGTGCATTGAATGCACTGAGAAAACAACTTTTTATCTTAATGAACACAGGCATAAAACAGTTTTCCAACTGCTCAGAATCATTTGTGACATTAAGCTAAGATGTTTCCATCAGGTTTACAGTCAGTACTTTTGAGAAAAATTGAAATTTGTACTTCTTTCAATGCTAATCGGAAATCTCTCCCCCTCCCCCTCCTGCTTTCAAATCTCTCACTATCTCTTCTTTCAGTTAGTCCTGACGAAGTTTCTCGGCCCGAAACGTCGACTGTACCTCTTCGTATAGATGCTGCTTGGCCTGCTGTGTTCACCAGCAATTTTTATGTGTGTTCCAAATAATGAAACTCATTTTACCAACAGACACATTTCTATGACAACAAGGCTTAGGCTACTAAAATGTTATATCTGGTCAATCTTGCTGTATGCTTCTAAAACATGGACTATAACACCAGAGCTCCAAAGAAACTTAGAAGCAATAGAAATGTGGTTTCTTAGAAGAGTGATGAAAATATCATATAGAGATAGGGTAACTAATGAGACAGTACTCCAACATGCCCATACAAAAAGATCTTTAATGAGAACATTAAATGAGAGGAATCTTAAATTCCTGGGCCATATCATCAGAAAGGGAGAAATAGAATGCCTTACATTAAAAGGCCGTATGCCTGGGAAACGCAGAAGAGTAAGGCAAAGAAGAAAATATATGGACACTGTGAAAGAACTAACAGATCTAAGTGTGCAAGATATCATTGACGCTGCGTGGGATTGTTTGATGTGGAAAGCCATGATTCCCCAAGCGTGTAAAGTGCAAAGTACATGAAGAAGAAGAAGAAGGCAACCATGGCTGACAAAGGAAGTTAAGGACTGCATAAAAGCTAAAGAAAGGGCATATAATGTAGCAAAAGTGAGTGGGAAGTTGGATGATTGGGATCATTTTTAAATCCAACAAAAGGCAACTAAGAAAGCTATAAGAAGGGAAATGATGAAATATGAGGGCAGATTAGTCAATAATAAAAAGCAGGATACCCCAAGTGTTTTCAGTTATATAAAGAGTAAAAGGGAGGTGAGAGTTGATATTGGACCACTGGAAAATGATGCTCGTGAGGTAGTAATGGAAGACAAAGAAATGACAGATGAACTTAACGGGTACTTTGCATCAGTCTTTATTGAGGAAGACACTAGCAGTGTGCCAGAGATCTGAGAGTGTAAGAGAACAGGAGTGAGTGCCATTACTATTACAAAGGAAAAAGTACCTTCTGAAGTTAAACTCAAAGGTCTTAGTGTGGATAAGTCACCTGGTCCAGAAGGATTACAGCCCAAAGTCCTGAGAGGGGTTGCTGAAGAGATAATGGATGCATTGATCATGAACTTTCAAGAATCACTTGATTCTGGTATGGTCCTGGAGAAATAGAAAATTACAAATGTTTAAGAAGGGAGGAAGGCAAAAGAAAGGACATTATAAGCCAGTTAGCCTAACTTCAGTGGTTGGGAAAGTGTTGGCATCGATTATTAAGGACGAGGTTTTGAGGTACTTGGAGACTAATCATAAAATAAGTCAAAGTCAGCATGGCTGCTGTCAAAAAAGATCTTGCCTGACAAATCTATTAGAGATCTTCAAAGAAGTAACAAGCAGGGTGGACAAAGGAGAGGCAGTGGATGTCATTTACTTGAATTTTCAGAAGGTACTTGATATGGTACCACACATGAGGCAGCTGAACAAGATAAAATCATCCTATAGCATTACAGGAGAAATATTGGCTGGAGAGTGGAATGGTTTTCAAGCAGGAAGCAGCGAGTGGGAATAAAAGGACCCTTTTTCAATTGGCTGCTGGAGACTAGTGGTATTCCTCAGGGGTCAGTATTGGGGCTGCTACTTTTCACATTGTGCGTCAATGATTCAGGTAATGGAATTGATAGCTTTGTGGCAAAGTTTGCGAATGCTACGAAGATCGGTGGAGGGGTAGGTAGTGCTGAGGAAGCAATGTGATTGCAGCAGGACTTAGACAAATTGGAAGAATGGGCAAAAAAGTGGCAGATGGAATATGGTGTTGGGAAATGTATGATAATACATTTTGGTAAAATGAACAAAAGTACAGACTATTATCTAAATGGGGAGACGGTTCAAACATCAGAAGTGCAGTGGGCCTTAGGAGTCCTCATGCAAGACTCCCAGAATGTTAACTTGCAGATTGAGTCTGTGGTAAAGAAGGAAAATGCAATGTTGGCATTTATTTCAAGGTTTATAATTACTCTCCAAATATAAAAGCAAGGAAATAATGCTAAGCCTTTATAAGACACTAGTCAGGCCACACTTGGAATATTGTCCACAGTGTGGGGCCCCATATCTCAGGAAGGCTGTGTTGTCATTGGAGAGAGTCCAGAGGAGGTTCACGAGGATAATTCCAAGAATGAAGGGATTAACAAAAGAAGAGCGCTTGGCAGCTTTGGGACTGTACTCACTGGAATTTAGAAGAATGTGGGTGGATCTCATTGAAACCTACCGCATTTGAAAGGACTGGATTGGTTGGATGTAGAGAGGATGTTTCCTATAGTGGGGGGTACCCAGAACTAGAGGACACAGCCTCAAAATTGAGGAGTGACCCTTTAAAGAAGAGGTAACGAGGATTTTTTTGAGCCAGAGAGTAGTAAAACTGTGGAATGCTCTGCCACAGACTGCGTAGGAGACCAAGTCTGTGCTTATATTTAAGGCGATAATTGATCGTTTCCTGATCGGTCAGGACATCAAAGCATATGGTGAGAAGGCAAGTGTATGCGGTTGAGTGGGATCTGGGATCAGCCATGATAAAATAGCAGAGCGAATGGACCGAATGGCCTAATTCTGCTCCTATGTCTTATGGTCTTAATCCTGTAGACCCTATTGAGACATCCCTGATACTGGGAGCTGTACGGAGCTCAATACATGTATATGTTAAAATGACAATGCACTTCGAACATTAGTTCTGGACCTGACAACATGAATGTAGGGGAGAGAATCTCTCTTTACAGGGGTCCATCATAGGGGAGAGATTATCTCATTAACAGTGTTCCCTGATGTGGTAAGAGACTATTATTGAACGGGTTCTCTGATAGTATATCAGGAAATTGGTTTATTATTATCACATGTACAAAGAGACTGTGAAATGTGTTGTTTTGTGTGCCAGCAATACAGATGATTTTAGCACATCAGTACATGGAGTACAGAATGCAGAATACAATGTTACAGTTAGAGAGAAAGTTCAGTGCAGGCAGATAATAAGGTCATTACGAAGTAGATCGTGGGGTTAAGAATCTATCTTTCAATCTGAGAGCCGTTACAACAGTGGGACGGGAACATTGAGCCCGGAGAAACATGCTTCTTATTTTCTGCCCAATGGAGGAGGGAAGAAAGGATAAAATGCCCCGGCTTGGGTGGGGTGGGGGGGTGTTGAGGTGTGGTGACGTCTCTCTTTGTGACGTCAGACAGCGGGCCGACGCTGCGGCGGGGGAATCGGCCACAATCAGTCATACAAAACGCTGCAGACGCTGACCCGACCACAGATGGAAGGTGGGTGAAGAGGGGGTTTGCGGGGCAGGGCTGGGGGTTGGTGTCGGAGAGATGGGAGGACGAAGCGAGTGCGTCAGAGAATGACACCGTCCTCGCCCCCTGGTAACCGGGAGCCGGATGTAGTGTTTAGACCGAGAGTGCAGATGGTCTAAAACGACCAACGTGTGGCTTGACAACAGTTCGGGACCTATCGGAAAGTTTCGGCGGGCAACAAACGTCGCGAGAAGTCGTTTCTTGGCGAAGCGACTCGAGGTTTAAAAAGATTGCGGGTGGGGGTTCTGATTCTGGCAATTATGGAGAAGATGCTGGGTTAAAATATACCAACTGTGGAGGAGAATATATAGCTCTGCTTATGCCGAGTGTCTTGAACTTAAAGTTCTGGAAGTACAGTGTGTTCAGGTGGAAATGGGGATATCATAGAGATTCTGCAGAAAGTACAGAGAGTAATGTCAATGGAAGCTATTAATATAGAGAATACAGATAGATTAAAGACTGCATAATTGTATAACAAAGGATACGAGGATTGTTGATAAACTAAGCTTTCTCACTTTTATGGAAGAACCTAAAAGTAGAACAGAAAAAATAAAATTACGTTGGAAGCTGCAGAAGAACATCAAGAGCTAAAAGTCTTAACTCTAGGATTTATTAATAATGTCTTACAAGGAGTAGTAAATAATAAGACTTCAAAGGAAATTCGTTAATGATTTTTCTCATCTTACAATGGAATACTGGAAACTTAGAAACATAGAAACATAAAAAACCTGCAGCACAATACCGGCTGAATATGACCCTACCTTAGAAATTACTAGGCTAAAAAAAAACTACAGCCCTCCATTTCTCTAAGCTCAATGTACCTATCCAAAAGTCTCTTAAAAGAACCTATTGTATCTGCCTCTACCACCGTTGCCAGCAGTCCATTCCACGCACTCACTACTCTCTGAGTAAAAAACTTACCCCTGACATCTCCACTGTACCTGCTTCCCAGCACCTTAAACCTGTGTCCTCTCATGGCAACCATTTCAGCCCTGGGTAAAAGCCTCTGACTATCCACACGATCAATGCCTCTCAACATCTTATACACCTCTATCAGGTCATCTCTCATCCTCCTTAACTTGTTAGCTAATGGTTAAGAAATTAAGAATTTATTTTTTGGAGATTAAATTAAAGAGATTTACCAAATAAACCTGATGTTAGATGTGTACAGGAATTCTGGTTGAAATCTTCTGAGTTTTATTGAGGATATAAATCATTTTGAACCTATGGCTAAAAGAATGATTGGGACTGAACAGGAATTTTTGAATTGAAATGAACTCTGTCTTCAGCAGTTTAAAAAAACGGCTTATACCAGTTCTCTCTTAATTTGCAGAGAGATATTGAGAGTTTGATAAATTATACATTGTACCCTTGTTTGAGTAGGGAGGGAGGAGGACTCGCCGATAAGGACAGGAATGAATATCCATCTGTAATTAAGTCAGGGCCTAGCAAAGGGAATAACTGATAAGGACTGGATGGCATATCCATCTGTAATTAAACCCTGATTCAGCGGTGTTAAGGATCCGGCCTGAACACTGGGTCGAAGGGCCTCTGCTGGTAGCTCTGGATCACGACAGTCATTAATTTCTGTTTTCTTTCCCCTGGCCATGTGGGTTCTAGCCCAGCCCCTTTCCTTTTTGGAATCCTCCAATACCTGCTTGTCTCCTCAGTTGCACCCACCTGTTGAACAGAGGTGAGGAGGAATTTCTTTAGTCAGAGTGTGATAAATCTGTGTAATTCATTGCCATGGACAGCTGTGGAGGCTAGGTCATTGAGAATATTTAAATTAGTAGATAGTCTCATTTAGTCAAAGGTTATTGGGAGATGATAGGAGAATGGGGTTGAGAGGGATAATAAAATCAGACATTATTGAATATTGGAGCAGACTCTGTGTTGAATGAACTAATTCTGGTCCAATGTCTCATGATCTAAGTAAAACAGATTCCTGGGATAAGACCATAAGACATAGTAGCAGATTAGGCCATTCAGCCCAGCCAATCCACTCCACCATTTCATTACAGCTGATTCTGGATCCCATTCTACCCCATATATCTGCCCTCTCACCATATCCCTTGATGCCCCAACCAATCAGGAATTTATCAACTTCTGCTTTGAATATACACACAGACCTGGCCTCCACCACAGCCTGTAGCAGAGCATTCCACATATTCACCACTTTGGCTAATAAAAATCCTTTCTTCTGTTCTAAAAGGTTGCTCTTTAATTTTGAGGCTGTGCTCTCTCGTTCTGGAGACCCGCACCTGAGGAATCATCCTCTCCACATCCACCTTATCTAGTCCTTTCAACATACTTTATACTTTATATTTTATTGTCGCCAAACAATTGATACTAAAACGTACAATCATCACAGCGATATTTGATTCTGTGCTTCCCGCTCCCTGGATTACAAATCGATAGTAAATAATAAAAATTTAAATTATAAATCATAAATAGAAAATATAAAAATGGAAAGTAAGGTAGTGCAAAAAAAACCGAGATGCAGGTCCGGATATTTGGAGGGTATGGCCCAGATCCGGGTCAGGATCTGTTCAGCAGTCTTATCACAGTTGGAAAGATGCTGTTCCCAAATCTGGCCGTACGAGTCTTCAAGCTCCTGAGCCTACTCCCGGAGGGAAGAGGGACGTAAAGTGTGTTGGCTGGGTGGGTCGTGTCCTTGATCATCCTGGCAGCACTGCTCTGACAGCATGCAGTGTAAAGTGAATCCAAGGATGGAAGATTGGTTTGCGTGATGTGCTGCGCTGTGTTCACGATCTTCTGCAGCTTCTTCTGGTCTTGGACAGGACAGCTTCCATACCAGGTTGTGATGCACCCTAGAAGAATGCTTTCTACGGTGCATCTATAAAAATTAGTGAGGGTTTTAGGGGACAGGCCAAATTTCTTTAGTTTTCTCAGGAAGTAAAGGCGCTGGTGGGTTTGGTAGGTTTCAGTGAGATCCCCACACATCCTTCTAAATTCCAGTGAGTATAGGCCCAAAGCTACCAATCACTCCTCATATGTTAACCCCTTCATTACCAGAATCATCCTTGTGAACCTCCTGGACTTTCTCCAATGACAACACATTCTCTGAGATAAGGGGTCCAAAACTATTGACAATACTCCAAGTGTGGCCTGACTAGTGTCTTATAAAGGCTGATCATTATCTCTTTGCTTTTATATGCTATTCGCCTTGAAATAAATGCCAACGTTACATTTGCCTTGTTTACTACAAACTCAACCTGTAACTTAACCTTTTTGGAATCTTGCAGGAGGATTTCTAAGTCTCTCTGCACTTATGATGTTTGAACCTTCTCCATTCAGATAATAGTTTGCACCATTGTTCCTTTTAGCAAAATGCATTATCATACATTTCCCAACACTGTATTCCATCTGCCACTTTTTTGCCCATTCTTTCAATTTGTCTAAGTCCTGCTTCAATCACATTGCTTCCTCAGCACTACCTACCCCTCCAGCTAACTTCATATCATGTGCAAACTTTGCCACAAAGCCATCAATTCCACTATCTAAATTGCTGACAAACAATGTGAAAAGTAGGGGTCCCAATACTGACCCCCTGAGGAACACCACTAGTCACTGGCAGCCAACTAAAAAAGGGCTCCTTTATTACCAATCGCTGCCTCCTGCCTGTCAGCCATTCCTCTATCCATTCCAGTATCTTTCCTGTAACAACATAGGATTTTATCTTGTTAAGCAGCCTCAAGTGAGGCATCTTATCAAATGCCTTCTGAAAATCCAAGTAAATGACATCCACTTCCTCTCCATTGTCCACCCTGCTTGTTGTTTCCTCAAAGAACACTAACAGATTTCTCAGGCAAAATTTCCCTTCACAAAAACCATGCTAACTTTTGACTTATTTTACCATTAATCTCTAAGTACCCCAAAACTTCTACCTTAATAATGGACTCTAGGGTTTTCCCAACCACTGAGATTAGGCTAACTGACCCATAATTTCCTCTCTTTTGTCTTTCTCCCTTAGAGTGGAGTGATATTTGTAATCTTCCATTCCTCCGGGGCCATGCCAGAATCAAGTAACTCTTGAAAGATCGTGACCAATGCATCCATTATCTCTTCCCAATCATCCTAGTTTCCACTCACTTTTGCTGCATTATATGCCCTTTCTTTGGCTTTTATACAGTCCCAAACTTCTTTTGTCAGCTATGGTTGTTTAGCCCTGCATTTGAGAACTTCTTCAGTGAGCATATCTACCTGTGCCTTGTGAACTATTCCCAGAAACTTCAGCCATCTCTGCTCTGTCGTCATCCCAGCCAGAATCCTCCTCCAATCCATTTGGGCAAGCTCCTCTCTCATGCCTCTGTAACTCCCTTTATTCCATTGTGATACTGATACATGTGAGTTATGCCTCTCCCTCTCAAATTGCAGAATGAATTCAAACGTATTATGATCACTGCCTCCAAGGGTTCCTTTACGTTAAGCTCCCAAAAAAAGATCTGGCTTATTACACAACACCCAATCTAAGATGGCCTTTCCCCTACCCGGCTCGAGCACAAGATGCTCTAAAAAGCCATCTCACAAATGTTCAACAAATACCCTCTCTTATGATCTGATACCAAACTGATTTTTGCTGCCCCCCATTGTAATTGCGACATTATCCTCATTACATGTCCTTTCCAGCTCCCTTTGCATCTTGGCTACTATTTGGAGGCCTATATATGATTCCTATAATGGGTTTTTTACCCTTGCAGTTTCTTAACTCCACCTACAAGGATTCGACATTCTCTGACCCTAGGTCTCCTTGTTCTGAAGATGTGATTCCATCTCTTACCAACAGATCCACACCACTGCTTATGCCGTCCTGCCTGTCCTTTGGATACAAAGTATATCCTTTGATGTTAAGCTCTTTCAGCCATGACGAAGTGATGTCCACAACTTCATACTGACCAATCTCTAAGTGCTCCATGAGTTCTACACCTTATTCCAAAATGCTACATGCATTTAAGTACAGCACATTCAGTCCTGCATTCTTCACCCTTAGAATTTTACTCTTTGCTCTGTCTACAGTTGTACCCAATCATTGGCTTGTCCTTCCTTACATTCATATTACATATTACATAATCCATTTGTAAACCTGGCGCTCCTCCTCATTCTATCATACTGTTTTCCATCCTCCTGCCACTCCCAAGAGCTCTAGCAAACTTGTCCCCAATGGTAATCATCCCCCCTTGGGTCACACCTGCCCAATGATCAAGAAATTGATACTTTCTTACATTCTACTTGGTCTTGTTTTAAAATTCAACCCTTTTGGATAAATTTAAGAGTCTTACTGGAACAAATTACTGGAACTCAACTTCCACATAACCCTGTATTATTTCTATTAGGTGATATTGAAGGGATAAAGCCGAAACTTAAATTGAATAAATATCAGAAAGAATTTATAAAAATTGCATTGGCAGTAGCTAAGAAGACTATAGCAGTTACTTGGAAATCTGATTTGTATTTAAGTATGAATCGTTGGAATAATGAAATGGCTAGTTCTATTCCACTCGAAAAAATTACTTATAATTTAAGAGATAAATATGTAACATTTTTGAATATTTGGCGCCCTTATTTACAAAAGATAGGATGGCATATTTAAGTGCTCCGATAAAGATCTTGGTCCCTTGGGGAAAGTAACGAATAAGTATACCAAATTTATTTTGAATTCCATGAAGCATGTGGAAACCTTCCAATACCCAGGCGGTTCTTCTTTTTTTTTCTTTTCTTCTTTAGGTAGGACTATATATGGGGGGGAGGGTAGATATTATCTTTTCATGTATTCTTTTTGAAAACTCAATAAAAATTATATTAAAAAACAAAGAAATCTGAAGCAAGGCCCCCTGCTCGAATTCTTCAGCCATGCATTTATCTACCACCACATTTTATTCCTATCCTTACTGTCACATGGCACAGGCAACATTCCCAAAGATTACTACCCTTGAGGTCCTGCTTCTCAACTACCTTCTGAAGCCCCTGTAGTCTGTTTTCAGGACCTCCTCCCTTTTCCTACCGAGTGGTTGGTGCCGATATGTACCATGACTTCTGGCTGCTCACCTTCCCCTTTCAGGATATTGTGGACACGTTGCGGACTCTGGCACCTGCTAGACAAACTGCCATCTGTGTTTCCTTTTCCCATCTACCTGTCCCTATATTCTAGAGTCCCTATTACTGCTGCCATCCTCTTCAGTTTCCTGCCCTTCTGAACCACTGGACCAGACTCAGTGCCAGACGCATGGCCACTGTTGCTTCCCCCAGGTAGGTGGACACAGGCTTAAGTTTCCTCCACGCTGTCCCATCTTCGGAATCAACTACAGAGTGAATCTCCCTCGACACGTTAGAGTCAAGTTCCTTGTGTTTCTGTCCTACTGTAGAGACCAGGAGACCCTCAAGGAAGAACAAATCAAGAAGGCATCGGATCGTTTCATTCTTTGATGCCATCAAGCAAGCTCTGTACCATTGTCGATGTTTGTTGGTGAGTTCTCTACCAAGAATAAACCTTGTGGGAATTAAGAGTGAGGAAGAAATTGACCCCATGAACCTTTTCCCACTAGTGACTCCCCCCTCCTGCACTCTCACCACCCCCCACCCCTTTCTGTAACTTCAATGCCTCTAGAGAATTAATCATACTCAGGCAGGGATCCCTAACACATCTTGACTGATTTCTACCAACTCTGTGAAGCCTGCCTCTCCGGAGTTCTGTTCTTACTTTGGGCTCCCTGAATGTGCTGCTCCTGGGAAATTGTGCCCCACCCTCCTACAACCAGTCTGCTGTTGCTGCACCATGACCTAATTCTGCATTTATATACAGTATCCTTCCAAATTCTTTCTTTAATCTTCTGTTGTGATTCTTGGGATAATAACAGACTTGTAGAAACATGGAAAACCTACAGCACAGTAGAGGCCCTTCGGCCCACAAAACTGTGCTGAACATGTCCCTACCTTAGAACTACCTAGGCTTTACCCATAGCCATCTATTTCTAAGCTCCATGTAGCCATCCAGGAGTCTCTTAAAAGACCCTATCATTCCCGCCTCCACCACTGCTGCCGGCAGCCCATTCCACGCACTCACCACTCTCTGCTTAAAAAAAAAACTTACACCTGACATCTCCTCTGTACCTACTTCCAAGCACGTTAAAACTATGCCCTCTCTTGCTAGCCATTTCAGCCCTGGGGAAAAGCCTCTGACTACTCACACGATCAATGCCTCTCATCATCTTGAACACCTGTATCAGGTCACCTCTCATTCTCCATCGCTCCAAGGAGAAAGGGCCGAGTTCAATCAACCTATTCTCATAAGGCATGCTCCCCAATCCATGCAAGATCCTTGTAAATCTCTTCTGCACCCTTTCGATGGTTTCCACATCCTTCCTGTAGTGAGGAGACCAGAACAGAGCACAGGACTCCAAGTGGGGTCTGATCAGAGTCCTATATAGCTGCAACATTACCTCTCAGTTCTTAAACTCAATCCCACGGTTGACAAAGGCCAATGCACTGTATGCCTCCTTAACCACACAGTCAACCTGCGTAGCAGCTTTCAGTGTTCTATGGACTCGGACCCCAAGATTCCTCAGATCCTCCTCCACACTGCCAAGAGTCTAACCATTATTTATTTGGCGTATTCTATTGGCTCCCTGGTAGCGGTAGAGATACCGAGGAGCAGACTGGGAGGCAGATTTTGGAAACGTGCAAAAATAACAGGGTTGTTAACTTCCCTAATATTGATTGGCACCTGATTAGTTCCACTGGTTTAGATAGGGAACAGTTAAGTGCGTCCAGGACGGATTCCTGTCACTGTATGTTGACAGACTGACTGGGGGAATGCTATACTAGATCTAGTATTAGGTGAACTGGGTCAGGTCACAGATCTGTCAGTGGGTGAGCATCTAGGGGACATTGACCACCGCTCCCTGGCCTTTAACATTATCATGGAAAAGGGTAGAATCAGAGAGGACAGGAAAATTTTTAGTTAGGGAAGGGCAAATTATGAGGCTATAAGGCTAGAACTTGCGGGTGTGAATTGGGATGATGTTTTTGCAGGGAAACGTACTATGGACATGTGGTCAATGTTTAGGGATCTCTTGCAGGATGTTAGGGATAAATTTGTCCCAGTGAGGAAGATAAAGAATGGTAGGGTGAAGGAACCATGGGTGACAAGTGAGGTGGAAAATCTAGTCAGGTGGAAGAAGGCAGCATACATGAGGTATAGGAAGCAAGGATCAGATGGGTCTATTGAGGAATATAGGGAAGCAAGACAGGAGCTTAGGAAGGGGCTGAGAAAAGCAAGAAGGGGGCATGAGAAGGCCCTGGCAAGTAGGGTAAAGGAAAACCCCAAAGCATTATTCAATTATGTGAAGAACAAAAGGATGACAGGAGTGAAGATAGGACCGATTAGAGATAAAGGTGGGAAAATGTGCCTGGAGGCTGTGGAAGTGAGCGAGGTCCTCAATGAATACTTCTCTTTGGTATTCACCAATGAGAGGGAACTTGATGATGGTGAGGACAATATGAGTGAGGTTGATGTTCTGGAACATGTTGATATTAAGGGAGAGGAGGTGTTTGAGTTGTTAAAGTATATTAGGCGGATAAGTCCCCGGGGCCTGACGGAATATTCCCCAGGCTGCTCCACGAGGCGAGGGAAGACATTGCTGAGCCTCTGGCTAGGATCTTTATGTCCTTGTTGTCTACGGGAATGGTACTGGAGGATTGGAGGGAGACAAATGTTGTCCTCTTGTTCAAAAAAGGTAGTAGGGATAGTCCAGGTAATTATAGACCAGTGAGCCTTACGTCTGTAGTGGGAAATCTGTTGGAAAAGATTCTTGGAGATAGGATCTATGAGCATTTAGAGAATCATGGTCTGATCAGGGACAGTCAGCATGGCATTGTGAAGGGCAGATCGTGTCTGACAAGCCTGATAGAGTTCTGTAAGGAGGTGACCAGGCATATAGATGAGGATAGTGCAGAGGATGTGATCTATGTGGATTTTAGTAAGCATTTGACAAGGTTCCACACGGTAGGCTTATTCAGGAAGCCAGAAGGCATGGGATCCAGGGAAGTTTGGCAAGGTGGATTCGGAATTAGCTTCCCTGCAGAAGGCAGAGGGTCATGCTGGAGGGAGGACATTCGGAATGGAGGGTTGTGACTAGTGTCACTCAAGGATCGGTTCTGGGACCTCTCTTTTCGTGATATTTATTAATGACCTGGACGTGGGGGTAGAAGGGTGGGTTGGCAAGTTTGCAGACGACACAAAGGTTGGTGGTGTTGTAGATAGTGTAGAGGATTGTCGCAGATTGCAGAGAAACATTGATAGGATGCAGAAGTGGGCTGAGAAGTGGCAGATGGAGTTCAACCCGTAGAAGTGTGAGGTGGTACACTTTGGAAGGACAAGTTCCAAGGCAGAGTACAAAGTAAATGGCAGGATACTTGGTAGTGTGGGGGAGCAGAGCGATCTCAGGGTACATGTCCACAGATCCCTGAAAGTTGCCTCACAGGTAGATAAGGTAGTTAAGAAATCTTATGGGGTGTTAGCTTTCATAAGTCGAGGGATAGCGTTTAAAAGTTGCGAGGTAATGGTGCAGCTCTATAAAACTCTGGTTAGGCCACACTTGGAGTACTGTGTCCAATTCAGGTGTCCTCACTATAGGAAAGATGTGGAAGAATTGGAAAGGGTACAGAGGAGATTTACCAGGATGCTGCCTGGTTTAGAGAGTATGCATTATGATCAGAGATTAAGGGAGCTCGGGCATTACTCTTTGGAGAGAAGGAGGTTGAGAGGAGACATGGCAGAGGTATACAAGATATTAAGAGGAATAGATAGAGTGGATAGCCAGCGCCTCTTCCCCAGGGCACCACTGCTCAATACAAGAGGACATGTCTTTAAGGTAAGGAAGTTCAAGGGAGATATTAGAGGAAGGTTTTTTAGTGGAGGCAGATACACTAGTGAAATTTAAGACACTACTAGACAGGTATATGGAGGAATTTAAGGTGGGGGGTTATATGGGAGGCAGGGTTTGAGGGTTGGCACAACATTGTGGGCTGAAGGGCCTGTACTGTGCTGTACTATTCTATATTCTATGTTCTATTATATTTGATCTACCAAAATGAACCACCTCACACTTATCTGGGTTAAACTCCATCTGCCACTTCTCAGCCCACTTTTGCATCCTATCAATGTCCCATTGTAACCTCTGACAGCCCTCCACACTATCCACAACACCCGCAACCTTTGTGTCATCAGCAAATTTACTAACCCATCCAAACGCTTTCTCATCCAGGTTATTTATAAGCATTACAAAGAGTAGGGGTCCCAGAAGAGATCCCTGAGGCACACCACTGGTCACCAGCTCCATTCTGTGGGCAAGCCAGTTCTGGATCCACAAGGCAATGTCCCCTTGGATCCCATGCCTCCTTACTTTCTCAATAATCCTTGCATGGGGTACCTTATCAAATGCCTTGCTAAAATCCATGTACATTACATCTACGGCTCTACCTTCATCAATGTATTTAGTCACATCCTCAAAAAATTCAATCAGGCTCGTAAGGTACGACCTGCCTTTGACAAAGCCATGCTGACTATTCCTAATCATACTTTACCTCTCCAAATGTTCATAAATCCTTCCTCTCAGGATGTTCTCCATCAACTCATCAACCACTGAAGTAAGACTCACTGGTCTATAATTACCTGGGCTGTATCTACTCCCTGTCTTGAATAGGGGAACAATATCCGCAACCCTCCAATCCTCCAGAACCTCTCCTGTCCCCATTGATGATGCAAAGATCATTGCCAGAGGCTCAGCAATCTCATCCCTTGCTTCCCACAGTAGCCTGGGGTACATGTTGTCCGGTCCCTGTGACTTATTCAACTTGATGCTTTCCAAAAGCTCCAGCACATCCTCTTCCTTACTATCTACATGCTCAAGCGTTTCAGTCCACTGAAGTTATCCCTACAATCACCAGGATCCTTTTCCATCGTGAATACTGAAGCGAAGTATTCATCAAGTACCTCTGCTATTTCCTCCAGTTCCATACACACTTTTCCACTGTCACGCTTGATAGGTCCTATTCTCTCACATCTTATCCTCTTGCTCTTCATTTATGCCACACCTCTGCTTCTGACAACACTGTGCACGGTTCTGGTTCCTGTGTCTCTGGGTCGGATAACATCAGGATTGCATTTGCAATTGCACAGAGCAATTTTTCAGGAACCTCGCTATCTCTTTCCATAGGGTTCTCAGCCCCGCAGCAGGTGTGACTCTCCACTTGCGATTCCAGTGGATGAGCAGCAGGGGAAGGAATTGCATATGACCAGAACACAAACAAGCCTTTATTCCTTGCTGGAAAACTCCAACCATCCACATACTAACAAGGAATATGGAAGAAACTCGTGTTGCTCTGGAATGTCAGTTGCAGGTCAAGACAGTTTGGGAGTGGGACTGTCAAACATAGAGAGGCCTGAATCAGACCTACAAACAGGAGTATTGTCCACGATTGCTATATACGTATCCCTGGATCAGACCCACACGAGGAGCACCATGTAAGGCTCCCTGGTCAGACACACTTCAAGAGCATTCCTGCCACCCTGTCCCTGGGTCACTCATACTGGGAACACTGTACACTGTCCCTGTCACCCGATTCCTGGGTCACTCACACTGTTGTTGACATCCTGTCCCAGGCTCACTCATACCGAGTGTACTGTGCACAGTTCTTGTTACTCTGCCACTGGGTCACTCACACTGGGAGCATTGTACACAGTCCCTGCCACCCGATTCCTTGGTCACTCACTCTGGGAGCACTGTACACAGTGCTTGCCACCCTGTACCTATGTCACACCAATGCCAGGAGCAAAATGCACTGTTCTCTCTCTGCCTGGGTCAGACACACACCAGGAGCACAATGCATTTGTGGGAACTTGGAAGACTTTTTCTAAAACTCCTAATCTCTCACCTGTCTCTCTGCCTCTCTAGGATATGAACCAACTATCTCCGACCCCCCTCATCAGTCCTCAAGTAGGTCCAGAGTGCGGCATCCTGCTGCTATTGTACCAACCATTGTTTCTGGGCCATCGCCAGACGTCACTTTCATCGGCAGGTCCACCATTGTGCCACTGGTGAAGACGTCTCTGGTGGTGATGGAGTCCCAGCCTCCGAACACCAGCAGACTTGTTTTGATCCTCACTACCATAGCGTATGGCCGCGCTCATGGAGTTTGGGAGTCAGACCTTGCGCCTTTCCATGTTGACGTCAGCTCCCCATCATTGTGGCAACTGTCCACTATAGAGGCTTCCCCCTTGCTCTCTGGGCGCAGGACAGGATTCACCCTCAGTACCCCCCGTTCAGTTGAAGAGGTCCACATGTGTCTCAGGTACAATGTGGAGAGTAGAGACTCTGGGCTGGTGGAAGACAAGTCCAGAGATGGTGATGGGGACTTTGGCCAGGACAAAGAAAGCATTGCATGCCCCATTGAGATGCCGCCCCTGGATTTCGACTTCTCCTCCTGTACAGGAGAGGAGGAGGAGGGTGTCGATGAGGATATTAAGGAGGAAGAGAAGTGGGTAGGGGAGGAGGAGGTTGTGGAAGAGGTGAATCAGCCCCCAGCTGAGCCTTTTGATGAGGGTCTGGAGGCTGAATCTACCTCCACCCCCAGCCTCAGTTCCTCCCTCTGGGTCCAGGTGCCTTGGAATTCTGGCAAAAAATTGGGGTCATCCCAGGAGAACAGCGTGTGGGAATCAGAGCCCACCTTGCAGGAGTGGAGCACGGCGTCCAACACAACCCTCTGGGTGTGGGAGCACTTCCTCAATCCGCACCTGGACCACTGTCGGCCCGATTCCCAGTCCCATGGTGAGCAGTGTGGAGCAGAAGGCATGCTGAGCTTCAAAGAGGATGGGGTGGTGGAGGGTTCTCAGTCCTGCCGCAGGTGTGACTCTTCACCTGCGATCCCAGTGGATGAGCAGCAGGGGAAGGAATTGCATATGACCAGATCACAAACAAGCCTTTGTTCCCTTCTGGAAAACTCCAACCTTCCACATACTAGCAGGAAATATGGAAGAAACTCATGTTGCTCTGGAACGTCAGTTGCAGGTAAAATCAGTTTGGGAGTGGGACTGTCAAACATAGAGAGGCCTGAATCAGACCTACAAACAGGAGTATTGTCCACGATTGCTATATACGTATCCCTGGATCAGACCCACACGAGGAGCACCATGTAAGGCTCCCTGGTCAGACACACTTCAAGAGCATTCCTGCCACCCTGTCCCTGGGTCACTCATACTGGGAACACTGTACACTGTCCCTGTCACCCGATTCCTGGGTCACTCACACTGTTGTTGACATCCTGTCCCAGGCTCACTCATACCGAGTGTACTGTGCACAGTTCTTGTTACTCTGCCACTGGGTCACTCACACTGGGAGCATTGTACACAGTCCCTGCCACCCGATTCCTTGGTCACTCACTCTGGGAGCACTGTACACAGTGCCTGCCACCCTGTACCTATGTCACACCAATGCCAGGAGCAAAATCTCTCTACCTGGGTCAGACACACAACAGGAGCACAATGCATTTGTGGGAACTTGGAAGAGTTTTTCTAAAACTCCTAATCTCTCACCTGTCTCTCTGCCTCTCTAGGATATGAACCAACTATCTCCGACCCCCCTCATCAGTCCTCAAGTAGGTCCAGAGTGCGGCATCCTGCTGCTATTGTACCAACCATTGTTTCTGGGCCATCGCCAGACGTCACTTTCATCGGCAGGTCCACCATTGTGCCACTGGTGAAGACGTCTGTGGTGGTGATGGAGTCCCAGCCTCCGAACACCAGCAGACTTGTTTTGATCCTCACTACCATAGCGTATGGCCGCGCTCATGGAGTTTGGGAGTCAGACCTTGCGCCTTTCCATGTTGACGTCAGCTCCCCATCATTGTGGCAACTGTCCACTATAGAGGCTTCCCCCTTGCTCTCTGGGCCCAGGACAGGATTCACCCTCAGTACCCCCCGTTCAGTTGAAGAGGTCCACATGTGTCTCAGGTACAATGTGGAGAGTAGAGACTCTGGGCTGGTGGAAGACAAGTCCAGAGATGGTGATGGGGACTTTGGCCAGGACAAAGAAAGCATTGCATGCCCCATTGAGATGCCGCCCCTGGATTTCGACTTCTCCTCCTGTACAGGAGAGGAGGAGGAGGAGGAGGGTGTCGATGAGGATGAGGATATTAAGGAGGAAGAGAAGTGGGTAGGGGAGGAAGAGGTTGTGGAAGAGGTGAATCAGCCTCCGGCTGAGCCTTTTGATGAGGGTCTGGAGGCTGAATCTACCTCCACCCCCAGCCTCAGTTCTTCCCTCTGGGTCCAGGTGCCTTGGAATTCTGGCAAAAAATTGGGGTCGTCCCAGGAGAACAGCATGTGGGAATCAGAGCCCACCTTGCAGGAGTGGAGCGTGGCCTTCAATACAGCCCTCTGGGTGTGGGACCACTTCCTCAATCCGCACCTGGACCACTTTCGGCCCGATTCCCAGTCCCATGGTGAGCAGTGTGGAGCAGAAGGCATGCTGAGCTCCGAAGGGGATGGGGTGGTGGAGACTCACCACAGAATCCAGAGGCAGGTACAGGCTCTGAGTTTGTTTCCAATGGAACAGGCCTCTCCTTTGCCAATCCGGGTTTCTCAGATGATCAGTGTGCCTCACACTGATTTTGAGTACTGGACCAGCTTCTACTTTGAGGGAGTGGAGGCGGCAAGTAGGCTGCTGATGCAACGCCGGGTGAGACTGAGGATGGACTGAATTGTCCTTCTTGTCTACATAATATTTCAGTAATATTGTAAATATATTTGAAGAGCATTATTTAATATTTCAGTAACATTTGAATAATATTGTTTGATTAAACATTTTGTTTACATCATTCATTCTGTACGAAGTACATGAATGGCAGACGTCATTACGTCACTGCATCATATGTGAGCGCCTCACTATCAAAAAAACGAAAAAAAAAACAAGTAGACATGTTATCCCGGCTCCTGTGTTTTTCTTTCAATTAATTTCTCGAGTTTCAAAATGTATCTCAAAAAGGATGCGTTGTCATTGGAGAGAGTCCAAAGGAGGTTCACAAGGATGATTCCGGGAATGAAGGGGTTAATAAACGAGCATTTGGTAGCTTTGGCCTGTACTCATTGGAATTTAGCAGAATGGTGCCGGGGTGGGGGGGGGCGGCGGTCTCATTGAAACCTACTGAATGTTGGAAGGTCTCGATAGTGGATGTGGAGAGGATGTTTTCTATGGTGGGGGTATCTAGAGCTGGAGGGCACAGCCTCAAAACTGAGTAACTCTTAGAACAGAGGTAAACATAGAAATATAGGAAATCTACAGCACAATACAGGCTGTTTGGCCCATAAAGCTGTGCCGAACATGTCCTTACCTTAGAAATTACCTGGGGTTACCCATAGCCCTCTTCTTCTAAGCTCCATGTACCTATACAATTGTCTCTTAAAAGACCTTATCATGCCCATTCCATGCACTCACCACTGTCTGCATTTATTAAAAAAACACTAACTACTTACCATGTACTTACTCCTGACATCACCTCTGTACCTACTTCCAAGCACCTTAAAACTGCCCTCTCGTACTAGCCATTTCAGCCCTGGGAAAAAGCCTCTGACTCTCATCATCTTATACACCTTTATCAGGTCACCTCTCATCTTCCATTGCTCCAAGGAGAAAAGGCCGAGTTCACTCAACCTATTCTCATAAGGCATGCTCCCCAATCCAGTCAACATCCTTGTAGATCTCTTCTGCACCCTTCCTATGGTTTCCACATCCTTCCTGTAGTGAGGTGAGCAGAACTGATCAAGGTAGTCCTAGTTTGGTCTAACCAGGGTCATATATAGCTGCAACATTACCTCTCGGCTGCTGAACTCAATCCCACAATTGTTGAAGGCCAATGCACCCTATGCCTGCTTAACCACAGAGTCATGCTGCGCAGCAGGAGGAATTTTTTTAGCCAAAGACTGGTGAACCCGTGGAATGATCCGCCACAGACTGAGGTGGAGGCCAAGTCCGTGGGTATATTTAAGGCAGAAATTGATAGTGACCTGATGGGTCAGGACATCAAAGGCTATGGTAAGAAGGCAGGTTTGAATGAGATCTGCAATCAGCCATGATAGAATGGTGGAGCAGACTTGATGGGCTGAATGGCCTAATTCTGCTCCAATGTCATTTGCTTCAAAAAGGCAATAATTATAGCAGTGCCTAAGAAGAATAATATGAGCTATGCCTGGTAGCACTCACATCTACAATGATGGAATGCTTTGAGAAGTTGGTCATGACTACACTGAACTCCTGGACCTGGACCCATTGCAATTTGCCTATCACCACAATAGATCAACAGCAGACACAATCTCAATGGGTCTTCACATGGCCTCAGACCACCTGGACAATACAAACCCCTATGTCGGGATGCTGTTCATGAACATTCAGCACAATCATTCTCACAGTCCTAACTGAGAAGTTATAGAACCCGGGCCTCTGTACCTTCCACTGCAATTGGATCCTCAACTTCCTAACTGGAAGACCAGAGTCTGTGCAGATTGGTGATATCTCCTCCTTGCTGACAATCAATGCTGGTTCACCTCAGGGGTGTGTGCTTAGCCCACTGCTCTACTCTCTGTAGACCCATGACTGTGTGACTAGGCATAGCTCAAATATCATCTATAAATTTGCTGACGATACAACCATTGTTGGTAGGATCTCAGATGGAGACGAGAGGGTGTACAGGAGTGAGATATACCAACTAATGGAGTGGTGTCAGGGCAACAACCTTGCACTCAACGTAAGGTGAAAGAGGTGATTGTGGACTTCAGGAAGGTTAAAACATGAGGAACACTTACCAATCCTCATAGAAGGATCAGAAGTGGAGACAGTGAGCAGTTTCAAGTTCCTGGATGTCAAGATCTCTGAGGACCTAACCTAGTCCCAACATATCAATGCAGCTATAAAGGCGGCATGACAGCGACTATACTTCATCAAGAGTTTGAAGAGATTTGGCATGTCATCAAAAACTTCTATAGATGTACAGTGGAGAGCATTCTAACAGGCTGCATCACTGTCTGCTATGGAGGTGGGGAAGGGAAGTGCTGCACAGGACCGAAAGAAGCTACAGAGGGTTGTAAATTAGTCGGCTCCATCTTGGGTTCTAGCCTACGAAGTATCCAGGACAACTTCAAGGAGCGGTGTCTCAGAAAAGCGGAGTCCATTATTAAAGGCCCCCGGCACCCAGGGCGTGCCCTTTTCTCACTGTTACCTTCAGCTAAGTGATACAGAAGCCTGAAGGCACACACTCAGCGATTCAGGAACAGCTTCTTCATCCGATTCCGAAATGGACATTGAACCCATGAACAGTACCTCACATTTTTAATATATGTTATTTATTTTTGCACAATTTTATCTATTCACTATACGTATACTGTAATTGATTTACTTTTTAAATTATTTTCTTCTATATTATGTATTGCATTGAACTGAGGCTGCAAAGTTACATTTCACAACACAGCCGGTGATTCTGATTCATCACTGTCATCCACACTGAGTCGCTAGGGGCCGCTGTAGAGTCAATGTCATGTCCACCCTGTCATTCAGATGGTGTCGCAGTTTCGGAGGACTGTCCCATGTAGGCTGTAATTCTCTGGAGTTCTGATGGTGCCACTGTTTTCAGCGGCCGATACAATTTTCCGGATTTGCATGGTGGCACTGTAAAGGTAAATTAGAGAGAAGCTTGAGAAGTAGGTGCCACCCCGGCCGGAGCACCAGCATGAGTGTCATTGCAACGTTACCCATCGAACAGCCCACTTGAAACCGCGCCTGCGCTGTTTGCCATTGTTTTAGTTTGTTTGAGCTTCGGGCAAAGGATATAGTTAAAGAACAAATATTTGCTGTTTAAACCTTTTACCCTATGATGCTGTTGTTGTAGTTTATTTCGTTCATGTTTCTTTCCATTTGTAAAATGCTTTACTCTTACCGTTAACATTTTCACTTGCTCACACATTCGATCAAACTGACCACCAGGCTTACCTCTAATCATCAGCAGTCATTATCCTGAGTCTTATCCCAGACTTTCACAATATCATCTAGAAGCCACGTTTTACTACATTCAACATTGACGGGATATTTCAATACTGTACCCTTATCAAAATTGGCTGATTTAAGTGTTTAAATCCATGGTTTTATTTTAGAGGGCACGAACGAGGCATAAAACTTGCTGCTTCACTATCGATCGTTTTAGTCAGTTGATAGAACAGGAACAGAGCAGCGACTGGGGTCTGCTACTTGAAGAGTGAGAAACTAAAGATGGCGTCTAACATTAAACAGTTACTTCTATATCCAAAGATATTTTAAAAATCCATTCAAATCTATAGATAATAATAATCCAGTTAGAAAGTACTTAGTCAATACTGCAGTAAAAATTAACCAGTGAGAAAACACTCACTTTATTAAGTACAAAGAAACTTACAGAAATATACATTATACAGCCATGAGAGGCTTCTGCACCACAAGGTTCAATGACACAGTCTGAGCAGGTAAATGGCCTCTCCGCAGTGTGAACTGTCTGGTGCGTCTGTAGGCTGGGTACCCACTGATGTACCTTGAGCTAAGATTACTGAGCAAATCGCTCCACATAATCGGTGACTGGCCTCTACTATGTGTGAACTCGCTGGTGTACCTTTAGATGAGATAACTGACTAAATCCCTTCCCACAGTCTGAGCAGGTGAATGGCTTCTCCCCAGTGTGAGTTCGCTGATGCACCTTCAGAGAAGATGACCGAGTGAATCCCTTCCCACAGTCTGAGCAGGAGAACGGCCTCTCCCCAGTGTGAACTGTCTGGTGTGTCTGCAGACTGGATGCCCGAGTGAACCCCTTCCCACACACAGAACAAGTGAAAGGCCTCTCCCAAGTGTGAACTGACTGGTGTGCTAGTAGGTCAGATGACCGAGTAAATCCTTTCCCACAATCTGAGCAGGTGAACGGCCTCTCCCCAGTGTGAAAACGCTGATGTACTTTCAAATCAGACGACTTAGTGAATCGTTTCCCACAGTCTGAGCAGATGAACGGCCGTTCCCCAGTGTGAAATCGCTTGTGTACTATCAGATCAGATGCCCGAGGAAATCCCTTCCCACAATCTGAACAGGTGAATGGCCTCTCCCCAGTGTGAACTCGCACATGTCTCTGTAGGTTGAATGAGTAAGTAAATCCCTTCCCACAGTCTGAGCAGGTGAACGGTCTCTCCCCAGTGTGAATTCGCTGATGTACCTTCAGTTGAAATGACCAAGGAAATCCCTTCCCACAGTCTAAGCAGGTGAACGGCCTCTCCCCAGTGTGAACTGGCAGGTGTGTCTGCAGGCCGGATGCCCGAGTGAACCCCTTCCCACACACAGAACATGTGAACGGCTTCTCCCCAGTGTGAACTCGCTGGTGTCTCTGT
Organism: Mobula hypostoma; assembly: GCF_963921235.1. Classification (NCBI taxonomy): domain Eukaryota; kingdom Metazoa; phylum Chordata; class Chondrichthyes; order Myliobatiformes; family Myliobatidae; genus Mobula; species Mobula hypostoma. Next base: position 114,745,025 of record NC_086104.1, read on the forward strand.
AGGTTGGATGAGTCAGTGAATCCCTTTCCACATTCAGAGCAAGTAAATGGTCTCTCACCAGTGTGAATGTGTTGGTGTGCCAGTAGGTCAGGTGACTGAGTGAATCCCTTCCCACAATCTGAACAGGTGAACAGCTTCTCCCCAGTGTGAACTGACTGGTGTCTTCTTAGATGGGATAACAGAGAGAATCCCTTCCCACAGTCTGAACATGTGAACGGCCTCTCCCCAGTGTGAACTGTCTGGTGTGTCTGCAGGCCGGATGCCCGAGTGAATCCCTTCCCACACACAGAACAGGTGAACGGCCTCTCCGCAGTGTGAATTCGCTGGTGTCTCTGTAGGTTGGATGAGCCAGTGAATCCCATCCCACAGTCTGAGCAGTTGAATGGTCTCTGCCCAGTGTGAACACACTCGTGTGCCAGTAGGCCAGCTGACTGAGTGAATCCATTCCCACATTCAGAGCAGGTGAATAGCTTCTCCTCAGTGTGAACTTGCTGGTGTCTCTGTACATTGGATGAGCCAGTGAATCCCTTCCCACTCTCTGAGCAAGTAAATGTCCTCTCACCCATGTGAATGTGTTGGTGTGCCTGTAAGTCAGCTGACTGAATGAATCCCTGCCCACAGTCTCAGGAGGTGAACAGCCTCGTATCAGTGCGAGTTCTAGTGTGTGTCTGCCGGTGGGATGAGTGAGTGAATCCCTTCCCACAGTTCTCGATCAATTGATCGTCAGACGTCAGAGGCAGTCAATCAATGCAGTTGAAGGACTGATCTCTCGTGAACAAATGGTGGTGTGTTCTCAGCACCCCGGTTCCAGGGGATTTCACGGAGTTACAATAGAAAACATTTCAGACACAAAGCACCTTTCCAGCTGGGACGAGATACTTCTTCATCTCCTAGGGTCAACAACAGATACATCGGTGTTACAAAGGAAATACCTGGTCACTCCTTAATTATCTGCAGACACAGCAAAACTGACGTTTGAGATTCCCATACAGACACTTTGCTGTTTCTACCCCATAAAAATATTTACAAAGATCATCAGTGGGTGAAGGACAGCATTTCAGATGAGATGATTTTAGTCTCTATGCTGAGCTCTGACATCACACTGTTACAGCGAGCTTCAATCCAAGTCGGAGGAAGAACTCCTCAACTTCTAACTGGGCACGGATCAGGCATCCGGACTGACTGTCAAATTATCTGACAGTCTGCCTATCTGTATCAGATTGGGCTACTTCTGCCCGCCTTCAATATTTCACTTGGCACAGTATAACACTCTCCATCAGTTTTACTCACTGCTTCCTCTGAGGTGTGTAGCCACACAGTACCTGAAACGCTCCCACCCACATAGCCGCTGTTGCCTTGTTGCTGGATTTTCATTTATATCATGTCAATTTAAAGAGCTGCACAGTTTTCAGGCCATGTAAAAAATTCTTGCTCAGACCAATGGTTGGAAAAAAAATTAGATGGAGTATTGGTATTATTTCAAGTTCTGGTCATGTCCCACAGTGGTACAAAGAGCTCTGACCCCTCCCCAACACCAGATGATTGACAGTGATTAATTCATCAATGGAAATGCCAAGGAATAGGAAGGAGAGAACAGTAGTCTTTCTCATCGGAGTGTGGCACGTTTGTGTGTGAAAGCCCCAGGTCACTTGTTACCCGGGACAAAGGTGTTTGATATCTTTATATACCCAGAGAGAATGGGACAAAACATGTTCTCAGAGGTATAAAGGTCCAGAAAAAGAGTAGGTAGAACAAAGATAATTAAAGCTGACAGAAGGATGATAGTGTTTTTTTTTTCCCGAGCTCCTAATGCTTGGGTTAAGACCGCTGGAGCTCGGCTGTGTCTGAGAAATCCATCCGCCCTCGCTGATCAACAGAAAACTCCCCGGAGCCCCAGTATTGATCGTGAGGCTGAGAGAGGGAAAAGACCGGGGCTGTCCCAGGGTGCGGGGCCACGATGTGTCTGGGTTCAACAACAATTGTCCTTGAGTCGAGGGGATGAATGCCAGTGCTGAAGAAACCCCCACACGAACACCCACTCCTACCTGCTGCTGATCCTCCGACCTCCAGTCTTTTTTGTCCACTGAGCGCATGCGCGACTTTCCGGATCTGCCTATTTAATCAATGGTCACCGACAGACGCGCAACACGAAAGGTTCATCAGATGCTGGAAATACAGAGCAACACACACACACACACACACACACACACACCCCTGAAGGAACAGCAGGTCAGGCAGCATCTAAGCAGAGGGATAAACAGTGTAGGTATAGGCAGTCGACGCCATCAATGACCTTATCCACTTTGGAGAGCTCCCAGCAACTGCCACCACACATTGCTCTCTGACCCCGCACTGTTCATTTCCACCTTCTACCCAAGATTCTCAAACCGGACCGTCGGTGTAGGCCGATTTTCTCTGTCTGCTCCTGCCCCATTGAATTTGTGCCCTCGTAACTAGGTGTCATTCTATCTCCTTTGGTTCAGTCCCTTCCCACCGACATCCGTGGTGCTTCCTTTGTCCTTCATCTCCTCAGTAACATTCAATTCCCTGGCCCTGATCCCCTCAAATTCACCATGGAATCCAGTCCCTATATACTTCTACTCCCCCATCAAGAAGGTCTCAAAGCTCTCCAGTTCTTCCTTGACAAAAGAACCAACCAGTACCCCTCCTAGTCCTACACCACCCTCCTCTGTCTGGAAGAACTGGTCTTCACCCTGAGCAATTTTTCCTTCGGCTCTTCCCACTTTCTCCAAACTCGAGGGGTAGCTATGGACACTCGCATGGTCCCCACTATGCTTGTCTCTTCGTTGGCTACGTCAAAGTCTTCCCCAGTAATGCTCCCCAACTCTTTCTCCACTACATTGACAACTGTATTGGTGCTGCTTCATGCACCCATGTAGAGCTTGCCAATTTCATCAACTTTGCGCCTATCTTCCACCCTGCCCTTAAATTCACTTGGCCCTTCTCTGACTCCTCCCTCCCCTTACTTGATCTGTCTCCATCTCTGAAGACAAACTGTCAACTGACATCTTTTATAAACCTACTGATTCCCAGTTATCTTGACTATTTCTCTTTCCACCCTGCTCCTGCTTCCTGTAACAATGCTATTTCCTTGTTTTAGTTCCTTCTCTCCACTGCACCTGTTCCCACAATTTGGCTTTTCAGAGATGCCCTACTTCCTTAAAGAATGAGGTTTGCCTCCCTCCGCTACTGATACTGCCCTGAACTTTATTTCTCGTACAGCCACGCTCACCCCATTTTCCAGCCGCCTTCATAGTGAGAGAGTCCCTCTTGTCCTTATCTACCACCCCATCAGGCGCTGCATCCAAAACACTATCCTCTGGAACTTTCGCCATCTTCAAAGGTTACCCACACGCCCTCCCACCCTGGTTTCCGCAGGAACAGTCTTTCCATGATTCTTTTGTCCATTCATCCCTCTCCAATAATCCCCCTCCAGGCACTGATTCCTGCATGCAGCCTAAGTGCTACACCTGCCCATTCACCTCCTCCCTCACAGGGCCCCAATACTTCACCTGTGAATCTGCTGGGGTCATCTATTGTGTCCAATGCTCCTGATGTGGCCTCCAAACTGCATCAGGAGGAGGTGTAGGGGCAGGTGTATCACTTGTTCCGCTTGCAAGGATAAGTGCCAGGAGGGAGATCAGTGGGGAGGGACAAATGGACAAAGGAGTTGTGTAGGGAGTGATCCCTGTGGAAAGCAGAAAGTGAGACAGGGAGGGAAAGATGCTTAGTGATGGGATCCCGTTGGAGGTGGTGGAAATTTTGTAGAATTATGGGCTGGACACGAAGGCTGGTGGGGTGGTGGGTGAGGACAAGGAAGGAAGTTTCTTATCCTCACCTATCACCCCACCAGCCTCCTCCCTCACTACTATTCAAGGCTGTAAACAGTCCTTCCAAGTGAGGCGACACTTAAATCTGTTGGGGTCATATACCGTGTTTGGTGCTCCTGGTATGGCCTCCTGTATACTGGGGAGACCCAATGTAGATTGGGAGACCACGTCACCAAGCATCTATGCTCCGTCTGCCAGAAAAATCAGGATTTCCTAGTGCCCAGCCATTTTAATTCCACTTCCCATTCCCATTCTGAAATGTCCATCCGTGGCCTGCTCCACTGCCATGATGAGGCCACACTGAGGTTGGAGGAACAACACCTTACATTCCATTTAGGTAGCCTCCAATCTGATGACGTGAACATCGATTTCTCAAGCTTCTGGTAATGCCCCCTCCTTATTATTTCCCATCCCCTTGTTCATTATTTCCCATCCCCTTGTCTCCTTGCCCACCCATCGCCTCCCTCTGGTGCTCCTTCCCCCTTTTGCTTTCTTCCAGGGCTTTCTGTTGCTTTCACCATTCAACTTCTAAGCTCTTTACCTCGTCCCTCCCCCTCAGAGTTTTACCTATCACCTGGTGTTTCTCTCCCCGCCCTTTTAAATCTATTCCTCAGCTCTTTTTCTCCAGTCCTGCCAAAGGGTCTCGGCCCATAACGTCGATGGTACGCTTTTCCATAGAGGCTGCCTGGCCCGCTGAGTTCCTCCAGCATTTTGTGTGTGTTGCTCAGATTTCCAGCATCTGCAGATTTTATCTTGTCTGCTGAGTTTTACCAGTGCTTTGTGAGAACTGCTTTGGATTTCCAGCATCTGTAGGTATCTTATGTTTGTGATATTCCAGGCATGATGAAGTGACTTGGCCTGAAATGTTAACTGTTTATTCCTCTCCAGAGATGCTGTCTGACCCCCTGAGTTCCTTCTGCATTTTGTAGAAATAAACATGTTTTCAGTCAGTTTCCAACTGTTGCTGATCTTTAATTTGTATCCACACCCTCCTGATCCAGTTCCTTCATTCTCCTCCCCGTAACCTCTAGCTTCCAACAGTATCTGCAGCCCCAAAGTCATGAGTTGTATTAGCCTCTCTTTGGTCTCTGACCCTGCTCCACAAAAGATTTACTCACTATTCTTCTCTCATACATCAGAGGAGAATCAGTATTGCAACAACTGAGCTATGTGAGGCACAGCCATTTGAAGTTAAGTGAAAGTATCCCATGACATTGTAAAGAGCAGGAAAGGAGGAGTTTAAACACTCACAACAATTTACTTTGGCCAAAAGCTCTGAGGAACGAAGAATGCCTGAGACAAAACCAGAACAAGCTCATCATCTTATTCAGCCTATAGAAAGTCATTCAAGGAAACCTCTTCACCCACAGTGTAACCTGTTATCACAGAGAGAGTGAGAGGCGAACAGCAGGGATAGATTTAAAAATACTGATATGGAACAGAATTCCTTTCAAAAGGAGAGCCAGTGAATGACATCTCACTGCTATCAACTCTATGCCGATTTATCAGTTCAGATTACAGACATATATACTGTATGTATTCGGGTTATCCTTGCTATGATTGTTGTGCTGTCTTCTCAAAGGCTCTTCTCCACATTCAAATGCTGATGACTGACAGACAGCAGAACTGACGTGCTGTTGTCTATGAGATTCCCACACACAAATCCTTTCTACTCTGTAAAAATAATTGTAAAAAAAATCAATGGGTGAGGAATAACATTTCAGCTGAGATAATTTTAGACTTTTTGGTGAATTTGAAGCAGCAACGCTTCATCTTCTAACTGGACGCAATTTAAGCATCCGACACAAAATCAAATGCTCTGTCTTCCTGTCTGTATCTACCCTTCATCAACCTGTGATTTGGCTCAGTTTGTCTCTCTCCATTAGTACAAATTCATGTTCTGGGCATGTCGCACAGATCGACTGACAACATACTGTATTTGCACAGCTGCTTCTGGAGTCTCTCTGATACTGTGACCTTGACCTTCCCGATAAACAGAGAGCAATGCCACTGAACCTCAAGATGAGGGAATTAGGCTTTCTCATTTGACGTTGACAAGTGAGGTTTTGTGTGTGGCTGGAATAAGTAGGTTGTTTTCAGACTGGAAGAGGAAACTTTAGGAATACCCCAGCAGGAGGGAATGACCAGGGAGTGCAGTAAAGGTCAAAGTGTCGTCTCCCTTCTGAACCACTTGATGCAGAATCACAACGTCGTCATCAGATTTCCTTCCACTGTTTCTGTCTCATCAGCAGACTTGGGCAGTTCACATCTCATTCCCTTCTCCTAGTCATTAAACAGTGAACAACTGTGACCAAGAACCGATCCCTGAGGTACTCCTAAAGTTACCTCTTCCAGTCTGAAATCCTAATTACCTCATCTTGAGGTTAAATGGCATTGCATAATGAAAGGCCTACATAGAGTGAATCTGAAGTGGATGTTTCCTGTAATGGGTGAGTCCAGAAACAGAGGGCACAACCTCAGAGTAGAATGAAGTCCATTTAGAATGCTTGGCATTTGCATGTCCAGGTAATCACTGCTCCATTATGCTGATATTTAACTCCCTTCTTTTCTTTGTAGTCTTGATCAAAAGCACAGTAACATTACACTCCCTGCTTAGCCGTACACATTGAATAACCACAAGGCAATAAGACAGAGGGGCAGAATTAAAACATTCATCCCATCGAGTCTGTTCCACCATTACATCATGGCTGACTTATCCTTCTCAATCCCATTCTCCTGCCTTACTAATCAACAACCTATCAGTCTCTGCTTTAGATACCCCATGTCTTGGCATCCACAGTCGTCTGTGGCAATGAATTTCACAGATACACAATGCTCTAGCTAAATAAATTCTTCCTCATCTGTGTTCTAAATGGATTTCACTCTACTCTGAGGTTGTGTCCTCTGTTTCTAGACTCCCCCATTACAGGAAACATCCACCTCAGATTCACTCTATCTAGGCCTTTCATTTTTCAAGATCTCCACCCCCACAAATTCTTTTAGACTCCAGCAAGTGCAGGCCAAGGGCCAAAGCACAACGTGCCTCAAATCTTAATCCTTTCGGTCCTAGAGTGATTCCCGTGAAACTCCTCTTAACCCTCCCCAATGACAGCACATCTTTTTCTAAGATAAGGAGCCCAAGACTACTCCAAGTACAGTCGGACCAATGACTTATAAAGCCTCAGCATTGCTTTTATATTCTAGTCCACTCGAAATTAATGCCAGCAAAACGCTTTATCATTTCATGTACAAACAATCAGTCTACAAATATAAGCTAATCTTATGCATTTGTATTTATTGTGATTTTTATTGTTTTCATTATGCTTATTGTGTTTTTCTTGCTGTGCTGGGCCTTGAATAACAATTATTTCACTCTCTTTTACAATTGTGCACTGAACAATGACAACAAACAGACTTGAGTTTGGAATCTGGAATCTTGAGTCTACTATTCCTCTCAAATTGAATTAATGTATTTGCTTTCTTACGACCAAATCAGACTGCAAGCTAACCTTAAGGGAATCCTGCACTTGGACACCCAAGTCCCTTTGTACCTCCAGTTTCTGAGTTGCCTCCCTATTTAGAAAATAAACTATGCCTTTATTTCTCCTACCAAAGTGCATGACCATACACTTGCCTAAAATATATTCCATCTGCCACTTCTTTACCCATTCTGTTAATCTGCCCAAGTTATTCTGCTGATCGCTGCTTCCTCAATACTACCTGTCCCTCCACCTGAATATAGAACACAGAAATCTACAGCACATTACAGGCCCTTCGGCCCACAATGTTGTGCGGACTATGTAACCTACTCTAGAAACTGCCTAGGAATTCCCTAGCACATGGTCCTCCATTTTTCTAAGCTCCATGTACCTACCTAAGAGGCTCTTACTAGACCCTATTGTATGCACTTCCACTGCCACCAGCAGTGCACTCCACACACCCACCACTCTCTGTGTGAAAAACTTACCCCTGACATCCCCTCAGTACATATTTCCAAGCACCTTAAATCTGTGCCCCCTCATGTTAGCCATTTCAGCTCTGCGAAAAAGCCTCCGGCTATCCACGGATCAATGTCCCTCATCATCTTATACACCTTATACACCTTTACAGTCACCTCACATCCTTCATTACTCCAAGGAGAAAGGGCCAAGTTTAGCTGCCTTTGTGTTGTCCCCAAACATGGTCACAAAGCCATCAATTCTATGATCCAGCTCATTGACATATAACGTGAAAATAAGTGGTGCTAATACCGACCCCTGTGGAACATCACTAGTCACTGGCAGCCAACCAGAAAGTGCTCGCTTTATTCCCACTATTTGCCACCTGCCAGTCACCCAAACTTCTAGCCAGGGTAGTATTTTTCTTGTCATACCGTATCATGTGCTTTTATCTTGTTTGCCAGCCTCATGTGTAGCACATTGTCAAAGGTCTTCTGAAAATCCAAGTAAACAACATCCATTGATTGCCCTTTGTCAATCCTGCCTGTTATTTCCGTAAACAATTTCAACAGATTTGTCAGGCAAGATTTCCCCTAAAGGAAAACAGACCTTCTGGTCAAGATGGTGGAGACAAACAACAATTCCTTGGGTGACATCTTCCAGGTAGTCAATCATTTCAGTTTTTTTATTTCTTCTACTTATTCTTCTCATCTTAATTTTGGTTTTGAAACCATTTGAGTCTGGGACTTACAGTCTGCAATTCGATCAAGTGAGCTAGTGCTCTGCACATCCCCGAGGAAACTCCAGGAGAGAAATGCAAGCACAAGCTACCATGAAGAGAAGTTCAGAGACGAAGCGAAGGGCCGTGATTGATGACACCAATTAAAGCATTGAGGGAGATTGAAACATTGAGGCAAATGTGGAGGAGAGCGAGTGGTTTGTGTTGCTTCCCTCGGAGAGCCCACTGGAAGGGCTGGGGTTTGTGTCGCTGCCCTTGCAGGGGCCACTGGTTCGAGTTGCTACCCTCAAGGACATTCACACAGTGGGCTAATCAGTCACTGTGAAATATTCCCCCAGTGTGTGGGTGATGCATGGAATCTGCGTTCAGCTGATGAAAATAAGATGGCATCTAACATTAAAGACCCCCATCACCCTGGACGTGCCCTCGTCCCATTGTTACATAGAAACATAGAAACATAGAAAATAGGTGCAGGAGTAGGCCATTCAGCCCTGCGAGCCTGCACCACCGTTTATTATGATCATGGCTGATCATCCAACTCAGAACCCCGCCCCAGCCTTCCCTCCATAACCTCTGACCCCCGTAGCCACAAGGGCCATATCTAACTCCCTCTTAAATATAGCCAATGAACTGGCCTCAACTGTTTCCTGTGGCAGAGAATTCCACAGATTCACCACTCTCTGTGTGAAGAAGTTTTTCCTAATCTCGGTCCTAAAAGGCTTCCCCTCTATCCTCAAACTGTGACCCCTCGTTCTGGACTTCCCCAAAATCCGGAACAATCTTCCTGCATCTGGCCTGTCCAATCCCTTTAGGACCTTATACGTTTCAATCAGATCCCCCCTCAATCTTCTAAATTCCAACGAGTACAAGCCCAGTTCATCCAGTCTTTCTTCATATGAAAGTCCTGCCATCCCAGGAATCAATCTGGTGAACCTTCTTTGTACTCCCTCTATGGCAAAGATGTCTTTCCTCAGATTAGGGGACCAAAACTGCACACAATACTCCAGGTGTGGTCTCACCAAGGCCTTGTACAACTGCAGTAGTACGTCCCTGCTCCTGTACTCGAATCCTCTCGCTATAAATGCCAGCATACCATTCGCCTTTTTCACCGCCTGCTGTACCTGCATGCCCACTTTCAATGACTGGTGTATAATGACACCCAGGTCTCCTTGCACCTCCCCTTTTCCTAATCGGCCACCATTCAGATAATAATCTGTTTTCCTATTTTTGCCACCAAAGTGGATAACTTCACATTTATCCACATTAAATTGCATCTGCCATGAATTTGCCCACTCACCCAACCTATCCAAGTCACCCTGCATCCTCTTAGCATCCTCCTCACTGCTAACACTGCCACCCAGCTTCGTGTCATCCGCAAACTTGGAGATGCTGCATTTGATTCCCTCATCCAAGTCATTAATATATATTGTAAACAACTGGGGTCCCAGCACTGAGCCTTGCGGTACCCCACTAGTCACCGCCTGCCATTCTGAAAAGGTCCCGTTTATTCCCACTCTTTGCTTCCTGTCTGCTAACCAATTCTCCACCCACGCCAATACCTTACCCCCAATACCGTGTGCTTTAAGTTTGCACACTAATCTCCTGTGTGGGACCTTGTCAAAAGCCTTTTGAAAATCCAAATATACCACATCCACTGGTTCTCCCCTATCCACTCTACTAGTTACATCCTCAAAAAATTCTATGAGATTCGTCAGACATGACAAATCCCTGCTGACTTTGTCCGATCATTTCACCGCTTTCCAAATGTGCTGTTATCACATCTTTGATAACTGACTCCAGCAGTTTCACCACCACCGACGTTAGGCTAACCGGTCTATAATTCCCCGGTTTCTCTCTCCCTCCTTTTTTAAAAAGTGGGGTTACATTAGCCACCCTCCAATCCTCAGGAACTAGTCCAGAATCTAACGAGTTTTGAAAAATTATCACTAATGTTACTGTCAGGAAGGAGATACAGAAGCCTGAAGGCACACACTCAGTGATTCAGGAACAGCTTCTTTCCCTCTGCCATCAGATTCCAAAATGAGTTTTGAACCCATGAACACTACCGCCCTTTCGCACTTTTTAAAATATTATTTGTTTTTGCGCTATTTTAATTTAACTATTATATATACATACATACACACACACATAATGTAAATGACTTATTTTTTTCTGTATTATCATGTATTGCATTTTACTGCTGCTACCATTAACAAATTTCATGACATATGCCAGTGATATTAACCTTGATTCTGATGTACATGGTCTGCATACTTTGATAATAAATGTACTTTGAACTTTCAAAATGCCGTAAATTTGAGTCCAGATTAAAGATGGTTTTCTGTCACTCTTCAATGAAAAGTATAAAGGGAACCATTAGCTGAATGTTCAATGGAGCAGAGACAGGGTCAACACAGGGCACTGTTTGGGGTTCTGGAGAGTGGTAGGGTAGGGATAAGAGCATATGATGAGCTGGGAAACAGAGCTAGGATGTGGCAATGAATGACAGAATAACAACATTGTAAAGTATTACACACAGAGAGTAGAAACATTAGATATAAATATACAATGGGGGGGGTCTTGAGTTATGAGGAAGGATTTGGATGTCCTTGTAGACTCATCACCATCAACATCTGGACAATGCACAGAAGTGATTAGGAAGGCTAATATACAGTTGGGCTATATAATGCACTCAGTGGAGTTCAAGTCCAGAAACAATTTCCTTAAGCTGTATGATGCACTTGTGAGGCCCCACCTTGAATACTGTGTACAGTTTTGGTCTCCATATTGTGCGGGATGTGACATCACTGGAGATACTCAAACGCACTTAGATTAACACTAGCTAAGACAGAACGAGGAAGAGGAATAACAGATATAAAATTTAGACAACAGTCAGATAAAAGTCCTAATGATATATTTTCATCAAAACAGGATTCAGCATTCCATGTGAGCATATGCAATTCTGATAAGAAATATACAGCAGTAGACTTTAATGAAAGCATAACCCAGGTAAATGAAGAAATTATCACTACTGAAGGAAATGTTAAACAATGCAAGAGTATGACCCTCCATGGAAGACATCCCCATGAGTTGAACAGACTGGACATCAACAAGGAAGCCTGGCTCAAAGCTGGACACCTCTTCCCAGAAACTGAGGCATTTCCTGTGGCAATACATCATTGTAATGTGGTTAACACAAAAATTATCAAAAACACATCATGAAAGTCCAACAAATTCAAGATGATAAATGTGGAAAATGTCAAGAGAAACTTAAAATATCCAACACTTTATAGGATCCTACAGCAGTTTAACTGCAGTATGTTGTCCATTAACTTTAACTTTCTCCTCACATTCTGCTTGTTTTACATTACCATACTTACAATCATTAATCATTATCATTATCATCATCATCACACCCCCGCCCCCGTACCTTTAAAGATTCAAGTACATTTATTTACAAAGATTGTATGAATAATACAATCTTGAAATTGCTTGCTCACAGGTAGCCACAAAGCAAGAAACCCGAAATTAAAGAACAAAAAATAAAGACCAACACCCCATGCGTCAGAGAAAGGAAAATAAATACAAATGATGCTAACAATTGAAGTGAACAACAATATTTGGAACCAAAATTGAGTCCCCAGATCTGAACCCTGGAGCAGCTCAGAGTAGACCCAAAGCCTCTCTGATCAGTTTATCACATTAGTGGGCACGGAGCACAGAAGCCGGAACAATCTTCATAGCCTCAGCACTATGGAAAGAGAAGTGATCATCACGGAGAACCAGCGAAGTTGGCTCTTGCCCCAAATCCTGACAGTTTTGAGTTTTTAGATTTATGGAATCTGAGCTCCGCTTTTATGAATATTATCCAAGTGAGATAATGGAACAAAGATCAAAATTTGCCCTGGTAATGAAATAAGCATATGATAAAAAAAACTTTTTCCATCTTTGAGGTACCCGACAAGAATTAAAATTTTTCCTGCTAGTTCTCCTCGTACTTCTTTTGATCCAAAAGCTGCACTGGACTTTGTTCAGGCTATACCTGCCGCTGTTGAATGATCTATCTGAAAGGCTGTTTAGCTATCTGCATATTATTCGCATTTTAGAAAGAAGAGCTTTGAAGGTCATTTGTATATTTCACTGAGAGACTAATTAAAGAAGACAAGGAGAGTTGTTCATCATTGCATATTGTTGGTTTTCCTTTGGAAAGATTTATGGCTTAAGTATCTCTGTCTAAATGATCTTTAAACATTCTACGACTGAGAGAAGATAAGGGGATTCTTTTAATTTAAAAGAATCTTTAATTTAATACTTGGTTTGTTTCTTTTTTTTTAATTAGCTAATTGGTAGTTTTTTTCCTACTAATAGGGCTTTTAATATATTTTTTCTGTTTTATTATAGCATTTTATAATTGAATTTAAAGCTTTTATAGGGAATTAATATTAAACTTAAAGATGACACGGGTTTTTCTCTCTAAGAGATAACATTATTTTGGTACTTTCTTGTTTATTAGTCGATGGAATGTAAATACCTTTTTTTGCTGAGACTTTATTGTTTTTTTCACAAGGTCACTCTATTTTTTTACTAACCGGGGAGAGGGAAAGAAAACACAGACAGGGCAGTCAGTAGCTTTGAATTCTATCGTAGATCGCTTGCCTTTTTCGGGTTTCTGGGTGTGGGTGGGTGGGTTTAGAATTAGGAGTTTTTTCCCATTGGGTGGTTCCAGAGTATGCGTGTTTTTTATCTGGCTGTATTCTTCATCACTGCCATTTTTGATTATCCCGTATTGGTATGTGCTCTGTGCATGTATAAAGTAGAATAAAATTATAGTTTGGTATTTAAACGGATTAAAATAATAAGTTGGAATGTACATAGTTGGAATCATCCTATTAAACGAAAAAAGACTTTTAAAATTATTAACTGATTCCCACCTGATATAATTTTTGCTCAAGAGACACATATCAGGGCAGGAGATCAAAATAGATTTTTTAGATGGTGGAATAGTTTGCAATTCCACTCTACTTCTCAGAGTAAAACAAAAGGCGCGTCTATTTTTACTAAACCCAATATATTTATTCAAGAGGATATTGAATCAGATTCTAATGGTAGATTTTTAATTGTTAAAGGAGCAATCTGTAATAGAAAAGTTGTTTTGGTTAATTTGTATGGTCCTTTTTTTAAAAAGGTATTTGCTTTACTGCCTGGTTTAAATGAATATATGCTGATAATGGGTGGGGATTTTAATTGCTGCCTAAATCCTATGATTGATAAGAGCTCAACCAATCAGTGACTTCCAAATCGACCCACGTCATTTATTAATTCTTTTTTGATTAATTTTGGGTTGATTGATTTGTGGAGGTATCTTCATCCTGATAATAGAGAATATTCTTTCTTCTCACATGTTTATAAAAATATTCAAGGATCGATTATTGCTATATCTGATCATGCGCCTCTGAGTTTGTCTTTTGAATTTGATGATGTCATTCTTGCCCGCCCACCTTGGCGCATGTCTCAGACATTATTGCGAAACTCTGACTTTGTCAGTTTCATTGAAACCCAGATAAAAGAATTTTTTCTTTTTAACGATATAGGGGGTATGTCTAAATTAGTTATATGGGATACATTTAAAGTATTTTTACATGGTCAGATTATTTCTTATTCAGCTAAACTTAAAAAACAAACTAAAGCAGAATTAGATAGAATTTCAAAACAAATTAAAGATTTAGATAATATCTATGCAATTTCCCCCAATACTGATTTATTTAAACAAAGGGTGGAACTTCAATCACAATATAACCTGTTATTAACTCATCCCATTGAAGGATATTTGCTTAAGTTAAAGAGCCAATTTTATATGTTTGGAGATGAAAATAATAAACTGCTTGCATCTCAGTTAAAAATGGCTACAGCCAAAAGGCAAATCATGAAAATTTGTAGGAAAGAAGGTATCTTAGCTCAGGAATATGAAGAAATTAATAAGATTTTTCAAGATTTTTATGCTGAGCTTTATAAATCTCAATGTCCGTTAGATTCCTCTGAAATGAACGCTTTTTTACGAAAGATTGTTTTTCCTAAAATCTCGGCTGAGGATCAAAAAACTCTCGATGCTCAAATTACTGAAGCCGAAATTCATAAAGCTATTTTTTCAATGTAATCTGGTCAGTCCCCAGGACTTGATGGCTATCCTGTAGAATTTTATTAAAAATGTGGAAAGTTGCTTTCTCCGTATATGTTGGAAATGTTTAAGGATTCTTTTGTGAAGGGTGACTTACCTTCTACTTTTTATGAGGCTTCTATTTATTTAATTCTTAAAAAAGATAAAGATCCTACTGACTGTGCTTCATATAGACCTATTTCATTACTGAATGTCGACGCTAAGATTTTGTCAAAGATAATGGCCAATCGTTTGGAGAACATTTTGGGTAAAATTATTTTTAAAGATCAAACAGTCTTTATAAAGGGTCGCCATTCTTTTTCAAATGTTCGGAGACTATTTAACATTATATATTCGTCCTCTTTTAAAACTCCACAATGTGTTGTATCTTTGGATGCTGAAAAAGCTTTCGATTGAGTGGAATGGAAATATTTATTCAATGCTTTAGAGAAATTTGGCTTTGGTGCTAATTTTAATTATTGGATTAAAATGATATATAAAGCCCCTATTGCTACTGTTGTCACTAACAATTGTAGATCTCCTATTTTTCAGCTTTCACAGGGGACAAGGCAAGGCTGTCCATTAAGTCCTTTGCTGTTTAATTTAATATTAGAACCCCTTGCTATTGCTCTTCGTGAGGCTAAAAATATCCATGGGATTTTTGTGAATGAGACCATACATAAGGTCTTTCTTTACGCTGATTTATTGGTTTATATATCTAACCCTGACAAATCCATTCCTGCGTTGCTAAAATTATTTAATGAATTTGGAGGTTTTTCAGGATATAAAATAAATTTTAATAAAAGTGAATTGTTTCCTTTAAATGATTCTGTCTCTATATATGATAATACTCCTTTTAAAGTTACAGACTCTTTTAGATATCTAGGTATTATAATTACTAAAAAATATAAGGAGCTTTATAAAGCCAATTTTGTTCCCTTAGTAGACTCCATGAAGTATTTATTTAGTAGATGCAGTCCACTTACATTTTCACTTGTTGGTCATATTTATATAGTTAAAATGATGATTTTTATCGAGATGTTTATATTTATTTCAGAATATTTCTGTCTTTTTGACTAGGGAGTTTTTTGATCGGATTGATTCTATTATTTTATCTTTTATTTGGAATAATAAAAGACCAAGAATTAGTAAATGTCATTCACAAAAATTGAAAAAGGATGAAGGTCTTGATTTGCCTAATCTAAGTATGTATTATTGGGCTGTTAATGAGCAATGTATGTCTTTTTGGTTATACTGGGTTGATAAGAACGATCAGACAATTTGGGTAGACCTGGTACTGAAAGTTGTAAAACAGTTTATTTAACCTTGTTATTGGGAGCTCCTTTACCTATGCAATTAGTTAAAGTTGTTAATTTAAACCTATATCCTGTGATTAAGTATTCTTTACAAATTTGGCTCCAATTCCGCAATTTTTTTAATCTTAAAAAATTTAAACGTTGTAGTTTAATTTACCGAAATTACTTTTTAAGCCTTCTTTGAGTGATCCAATTTTTTTACTTTGGAAAAATAAAGGTATTAATTCTTTTTTGGATTTATTTAAAGAAGATAGATTGATGTCTTTTGACCAATTGATTGATAAATATTCTCTTTCATACTCACACTTTCTGCAATACCTTCAAGTTAGACATTTTTTACAAAAATATTTAAGCAATTTTCCTTACATATTGGAGGCTGACCTGTTAGATACTATTATGAGTATGAATCCTTTGATTAAGGGTTCTATTGGTAGAATTTATAATTTATTATTACAATGGGATAAGCGGCCTTTATCTAAGATTAAACAGGATTGGGAAAAGGAACAATTTGACTTTTATGACGGAGGATTGGATGTGGATATTGAAGTTGGTTAACTCTTCTTCAATTTGTGCTAGCCATTCATTGATTCAATTTAAAATTGAACATTGTTATCATTTGACAAAGGAGAGACTTTCTAAAATCTTTTATGATATTGATAGTCATTGTGATAGATGTAAAACTGAGATAGCTACACTGACACATCTGGTTTGGTCTTGTTCTATATTGGAACAGTTCTGGAAGCTGGTTTTTTCAACAATTTCTAAAGCACTTAAAATTAATTTACAACCTAATAAATTAACTGTGCTTTTTGGAATAATTCCTCAAAATATTCATGGTATTTCTGTGTCTGACCAACATGTTATTGCACTTGTTACATTGATAGCTAGGAGGGCCATTTTGTTGAAGTGGAAGGATACATCAGCTCCCACTTTGTCACAATGGTTCTCTCAAGTGATGCTATGTCTTAGTTTGGAGAAAATTAGAAGTCGAACCTTTGAACCTTTATTTGACTTTGAGAAAAGATGGGGCTCATTTGTTCGTTATTATCATTTGAGTTAATTGATATAATTTTTCCACGATCTAATTGTAAATTTTTTAGTATATTTTCTTTTCTTGCCAGTGGTTTGATGTTTATTTTTAGAAGCTTTTTGTATGATGCATGATTCTGGGGTTGTACACCTAATGGGTCCTTTCTTTTTCTCTCACTTTTCTGCTTAGTAGGTTTTTTTTTGTTATCACAGAATTTTTTTTCAATTTTTAAGATAATGTTTTTTTGAGGCATTTGCAGTGTTGTTACTTCTATGTACTCATGTTATTTTCCCTGTATAACAATAAAAAGATTTGAAAGAAAAGGAAAGAAGGAAGAGAAGTGGTTGAGGCAGGTTGTATGTTGTTGTTTAAAGTTAAATTGGATAGATATACAGACAGGAAAGGAATGGAGGGTTATGTTCTGAGTGCAGGTCGGTAGGGCTAGGTGAGAGTAAGAGTTCAGCACGGACTAGAAGGGCAGAGATAGCCTGTTTCTGTGCTGTAATTGTTATATGGTTATATGATAGTGACAAAGGCAAATGTAACTCTTGGCTTCTTCAGTCAGTCATTCAATATGAGATTTGGGATGTATCGATTCAACGGTACAGGTCATTGGTGTGACCACTCGGTGCACAATTCTGGTCTCTGAGCTACAGGAAGGATGAACTTTTGCTGGAAAGGGTGCAGAAAAGATTCCCAATTATGTTAGCAGAGTTGGAGAACTCGAGTTATAAAGGAAAGCTGGATAGGCTGCAGCAGTTCTCCCTGGAATGTAAGAGGGAGAATGTGTCGGAGCATATAAAATCATTAGCTGGATAAATAAGGTAAATGGTCACAGTCTTTTTCTCAAAGTAGGGGACGTCTGTTGATATTTTGAGCAGAAGACCCTTCAACATGCCGAGACTGTTTATTCCCCTGCTTAGATGTTGCCTGACGGGCTGAGTTCCACTTTGTGTGTATTGTACTATACTTCCAGCACCTGCAGAATCTCCCGTTTTATATCTGCGTTTTAAGTGCACTGGACTTCTGACATTTGACACACAGAATCAGAAGTCCAATGCATTTAAAACGCAGATATAAAACTGGAGAGATTCTGTCGGTGCTGGAAGAATAGTTGATATTGAGTATACTGTTTATGGTAGCTTGCTGCGTTAAAGTAACGCTGAGTTTTCTACATAAAAACATTAACTGTGTTTGAAGCATGTGGCGTGGAACTGACGCTTACAAGAGCATTTTCAAAAGCACCTTAAGCCTCTGTATTTCAGAGATCGGCAACCACTACCCGGCGATGGAGTGCGCATGCGTAAAGGGTGCGGTCAGTTCCGGAAATCGCGCATGCGCTCAATGGACAAAGGGGGTTCCGGAAGAGCGGGTCTTTGGGTCGGTGTTTCATTTCTATCGGCGTCTGCACCTCGATGTAGGGGCATTTGTGACACTGTCCCCGGGATAGTGCTAGTCTTTTTTTTCTCTCTCTCTCTCAGCCCCACGATCTTTACCCGGGCCTTGAGGAGTTTGCGACTGATGAACGAAGGTAAGTGGTAAGTGTCGGTACAGAGGCCTAAACGCAGCAGCAAATAAAAGGAAGGTAGGGTCAGTCTGAGCGGTCATTGTCAGAGTGTGCCATTGTTAGAGTGGGAAGGCTTTGGCACAACAGGTAGAAGTGCAAGTAAGAGGTAAGGTTTTTCTCCTGTTGACTAAAGTTTTGTTTTTTTTTTGAAGTACAGTGTAGTTAGGATGCAGTGCTCCACCAGAAGTGGATTAAGCAGTCAATGCAGTGGTTCCCTGTGACCAGTCCCCTCATTAACAAGTATACCTCTTTCGATAGTGCTGGTAGGGGATAATGACTCATCAGGGCCACAACAACAGCAGCCAGACTATGTTGGCACTGTAGCCTCCTCAGGCTCAGTAGGGAAGGGTAGTGCAGTAGTGATAGGGGACTTGATAGCTAGGGGCTGGACAGGAGATTTTGTGGCTGCAAATGAGACATCAGAATGGTGTGTTGCCTCCTGGGTGCTAGACTCCAGGATGTAGTGTAGTTGCTGAAGAATACTCAAGGAGGAGGGTAAACAGCCCGAGGTTGTGGTGCAAGCTCTTGGATCACTAACCTTTTCTGGGGAAGGGATGACCTGTACAAGAGGGATGGGTTGCACTGGAACTGGAGGGGAACCAATATCCTAGCTGGGGGTTTGCTAATGCTACTCAGGAAGATTTAAACTAGTTTGGCAGGGGGCTGGGAACATGACCACCAGGTCAGTAAGTGAAGAATTGATCGGACAGGAAGATAGATATCAGAGAAAGTATTGATAGACAGAATTTTCACGTGGGGGTTGTTTGTGTGATTTGTTTTTCTTTTGGGGAGGATTGATATTTTCCTTTCTTTGTTTCATGGCTGGAGAAATCAAATCTCAGAGTTGTATACTGCATACTTTGATAATAAATGTACCTTTAAAATAACAGGTATGATGGGACAGATAGTTTAAAGTATGTGTATTTTAATGCTAGGAGTATTATGGGTAAGAGTGCTAAACTTAACAGCATGGATCAGTACATGGAACTACAATGTTGTGACTATTACAGGGTTACAGGGACTTGGCTGAGAGAGGGGCAGAGGAATGGGTGATTAATGTACCAGGGTTTTGAACTTTTAGAAAAGATAGAGAAAGAGGTAAGGGGGGTGGTGGAGGGAGTTGCACTACTAATTAGGGACAATATCAAAGCTTCACTCAGGTGAGACATAATAGAGGGTTCAGACAGTCCATTTGAATAGAATTTGAAAAATTGGAAGGGTGCAAAGACAGACCTGATAGCCACCAGGCCATTGAGAAACAGATATTAAACCGATTAATGACGTTTTTTTTAGAAAAAAGGTAAAATGGGTTGTTGTCATGGGGTATTTCAATCACCCTTAATATAAGCTGGGACCTTTTCAGTGCAAGGAGTTTAGATAGGGCAGAATTTGTCAGGCGTATCCAGGAAGGTTTCTTAAATCAATACGTGGATGGTCAAATGAGCAGAGGAGCAGTACTGGACCTGCACAGGTGACTGATCCTTCAGGTGGTGAACAGTTAAGAAACAGTGACCACAACTCCCTAACTTTCAGGATAGCTCTAGGTGAGCATTGGACAGTCCATGTGGGAGAGTCTTAAATAAGAGTAGGGCAAATTACGAGGGTATTAGGCAGGAACTAAGAGTTAATTGGGAATACCTTTTCCCTGGCAAGTCCACATCAGACATGTGGAAGGTATTTAAAGATCAATTGCACAGAGTACAGGAAAGGTATGTTCCGGTTAGAAGGAAGGGTGGAGACAGAAAGATAAGAGAACCTTGAATGTCCAGAGAGGTGATTAATTTAATTAAGAAGACAAAAGAAAAGTATGTAAAGTTTGGAAGTTGGAATTAAATGGATCAATCAGAATCAGGTTTATTATCACCAGCATATGATGTGAAATTTGTTAACTTAGTAGCAGCAGTTCAATGCAATGCATAACATAGAAGAGAGAAAAAAAATAAGTCAATTACAGTATACGTATATTGAATAGATTTTAAAACGTACAAAAAACAAATACTGTATATATTTTAAAAAGTGATGTAGTGTTTGAGGGTTCAATGTCCATTTAGGAATTGGATGGCAGATGGGAAGAAGCTCTTTCTGAATTAACAAATAAATAAGCCAGGAAAGAACTAAAGAAAGAAATTAGCAAGGGCCATGAAAAGTCCTTGGCAAGTAGGATTGTGAATCCCAAGGCGTTCCATATGTATATAGAGCAAGAGGATAGCTAGAAAGTGGGTGGCACCACTCAAGGGTAAAGAGGGGAACATTTGTTTGGAATATGAGTATTGTACTCTATTACTTACCAAGGAAAATGACATGGAGGACCAGGAGATTAGTGCTGAATGCATAAGTATATTAGTGTTTATGCAGTCAAGGAGGAGGAAGTGTTGGGTCTCCTGATGAGTATTAAGGTGGCAAACAAGAGAAAACCTGCGGATGCTGGAAATCCGAGCAACATGCACACAATGCTGGGGGAACTCAGCAGGCCAGATAGCATCTACACAATAGTCGATGTTTCTGGCCAAAACCAGAACCAAGTACAGTCAACGTTTCTGGCAGGACTGGGGAAGATTTAAAAGGTGGGGGGGGGAGGGGGGAGAAAAACACCAGGTGATAGGTGAAACCTGGAGGGGGAGGGATGAAGTAAAGAGCTTGGCAGTTGATTGGTGAAAGAGACAGAAGGCCATGGAAGAAAGAAAAAGGGGGAGGAGATGAGGTGAGAGAGGGAAAAAGGAATGGGAAATGGAGGAGGGGTGGGGGCATTACCAGGAGATTGAGAAATCAGTGCTCATGACATCAGATTGGAGACTGCCCAAATGGATGTTCCCAATTAACCCTTAGTTCCTGCCTAATGGCCTCGTAATTTGCCCTACTCCATCCTAAGTGTGGCCTCATCACGACAGTGGAGGAGGCCAAGTATGGACATGTCGGAATGGGAAGTGGAACTAAAATAGGTGCCCAGTGGGAGATCCTGCTTGTTCTAGCGGATGGAGCATAGATGCTCAGCGAAGCAGTCTCCCAATCTACTCAGGTCTCACCAATATACAGGAGGCCACGCTGGGAACACCAGATATAGTATGTGACCCCAAAAGACTCTCAGAAGAAGTGTTGCCTCACCTGGAAGGACTATTTAAGGCCCTGGATGATGGTGAGGGAGGAGATGTAGGGGCAGGTATAGCATCTGTTCTGCTTGCAAGGATAAGTGCCAGGTGGGAGTTCATTGAGGAGGGTTGTGTGGACAAGGAGTTGCATAGGGAGCAATCCCTCCAGAAAGTGGCAGGGAGGGAAAGATGTGCTTGGTGGTGGGATCCTGTTGGAGGTGGCGGAAGTTTCGGAGAATTGTGTGCTGGATGCAGAGGCTGGTGGGATCGTAGGTGAGGGCAAGAGGAACCAGGTTACAGAGGGAGACGAGAGATTAGATGGCTGGGGCCTTGACCAGTATCTTTATGTCCTCTCTGGGCACAGGAGAAGTCCCAGAGGACTGGCGAGTGGCTAATGCTGTACCTTATTTAAGAAGAGATTAAGGGAAAATCCTGGGAACTATAGATCAGTGGGTCTTGCATTAATTGTAGGGAAATTGCTGAAGAAAATTCTTAGGGATAGGATTTATGAACATTTGGAACCCAATGGCTTACTTGGAGGATAAGTTGTGTCTTACTAAGTGACTTTTTTGACAAGGTGATGAGTGAGATTGAAGAAGGGAGAGCAGTGGATATTGCCTATATGGATTTTAATAAGGCATTTGACAAAGTCCTCCATGGGGTGCTAATCCAGAAGATTAGGGTGCATAGGGTCCACGGTGAATTGGCTGTTTGGATTCAGGACTGGCTTGTGCATAAGACAGAGGGTAGTGGGTGGAGGGGCATTCGAGTTGGAGGTCTGTAATCAGTTGTGTTCTGCAGGGATCTATACTCTGTTGGTTGTGATGTATACTGTATAAATGACCTGGATGAAAATGTAGATGTGTGAGTTAGTAAGTTTAGACCATAAGACTTAGGAGCAGAATTAGGCCATTTGGCCCATCAAGTGTGTTCTCCCACTACATCATGGCTGATCCATTTTCCTTCTCAGCCCCAGTCTCCTGCCTTCTCCCCGTATCCCTTCATGTCCTAACTATTCAGCCAGTTGTCTTCGTACATGTTGGTACCAATGACATAGATAGGACAAGGGAGGAGGTCCTGAAGAGAGATTACTGGGAGTTAGGAAGGAAGCTGAGAAGCAGGACCTCCAGGGTAGTAATCTTGGGATTGCTACCTGTGCCACGTGCTAGCAAGGGAAAGAATAGTAGGATCAGGCAGATGAATGCATGGCTGAGAGACTGGTGCAGGGGGCAGGAGTTCAGATTCTTGGATAATTGGGATCTCTTCTAACTTGTTCAAAATGGATGGGATACACCTGAACCTGAAGGGGACCAATATCCTGGCGGGAAAGTTTAATAGAGCTGTTAGGGAGGGTTTAAACTAATTTGGCAGGGGGATGGAAACCAGAATGATAGAGCGGAGGAAGGGCAAAACAGAAATAAATCTAAGATACTGAGCAGTAAAGATGTCAGGAAAGACAGGCAGGTGATGGGGCAAATTTGTAGCCATTGGGATGAGTTGCAGTGAAATCAAAGTGAGAAGTACCAAATATGGTTCTTAAGGTGTTATACCTAAATGCACACGGCATAAGGAATAAGGTGGATGATCTTGTCGTACAGCTACAGATTGGCAGGTATGATATTGTGGCCATCACTGAGACCTGGCTAAAGGATGCATGTCTGTGGGAGCTGAACATCCAAGGATACACGGTGTATCGGAAGGATAGGAAGGTAGGCAGAGGGGGAGGCGTGGCTTTATGGGTAAGAAATGATATTAAATCATTACAAAGAGGTGATATAAGATCGGAAGGTGCAGAATCTTTATGGGTTGAGCTAAGAAATCGCAGGGGTAAAAGGACCCTGATGGCAATAATTTATAGGCCTGCAAACAGCTGCAGTGATGTGGGCTACAAATTACAACAGGAAATAGAAAAGGCTTGTCAGAAGGGCAGTGTTATGATAATTGTGGGGGATTTTAACATGCGAGTGGATTGGAAAAATCAGGTCGGCACTGGATCTCGAGAGAGAATTTATAGAATGTCTGCGAGATGGCTTTTTAGAACAGCTTGTTGAGCCCACTAGGGGATCGGCTGTACTGGATTGGGTATTGTGTAATGAACTGGAGGTGATTAGAGAGATTGAGGTGAAGAAACCCTTAGGAGACAGTGATCATAACATGATTGAGTTCACTGTGAAATTTGAAAAAGAGAAGCCGAAATCTGATGTGTCGGTATTTCAGTGGAGTAAAGGAAATTACAGTGGCATGAGAGAGGAACTGGCCAAAGTTGACTGGAAAGGGACACTAGCGGGAAAGACGGCAGAGCAGCAGTGGCTGGAGTTTATGCGAGAAGTGAGGAAGGTGCAAGACAGGTATATTCCAAAAAAGAAATTTTCGAATGGAAAAAGGATGCAACCGTGGTTGACAAGAGAAGTCAAAGCCAAAGTTAAAGCAAAGGAGAGGGCATACAAGGAAGCAAAAATTAGTGGGAAGACAGAGGATTGAGAAGTTTTTAAAAGCTTACAAAAGGAAACTAAGAAGATCATTAAGAGGGAAAAGATGAACTATGAAAGGAAGCTTGCAAATAATATCAAACAGGATACTAAAAGCTTTTTCAGGTATATAACGAGTAAAAGACAGGTGAGAGTAGATATAGGACTGATAGAAAATAATGCTGGAGAAATTGTAATAGGAGATGAGATGATGGAGGAATTGAACGAGTATTTTGCATCAGTCTTCACTGAGGTATTAGCAGTATTCCGGACACTCAAGGGTGGCAGGGAAGAGAAGTGTGCGCAGTCACAATTACAACAGAGAAAGTACTCAGGAAGCTGAATAGTCTAAAGGTAGATAAATCTCCCGGACCAGATGGAATGCACCCTTGTGTTCTGAAGGAAGTAGCTGTGGAGATTGCGGAGGCATTAGTGATGATCTTTCAAAAGTCGATAGATTCTGGCATGGTTCTGGAGGACTGGAAGATTGCAAATGTCACTCCGCTATTTGAGAAGGGGGCAAGGAAACAAAAAGGAAATTATAGACCTGTTAGCTTGACATCGGTGGTTGGGAAGTTGTTGGAGTCAATTGTCAAGGAAGAGGTTACAGAGTACCTGGAGGCATATGACAAGATAGGCAAACTCAGCATGGTTTCCTTAAAGGAAAATCCTGCTTGACAAACCTATTACAATTTTTTGAGGAAATTACCAGTAGGCTAGACAAGGGAGATGTAGTGGATGTTGTATATTTGGATTTTCAGAAGGCCTTTGACAAGCTGCCACACATGAGGCTACTTAAGAGCCCATGGAATTACAGGAAAGTTACATACGTGGATAGAGCGTTAGCTGATTGGCAGGAAACAGAGAGTGGGAATAAAGGGATCCTATTCTGGTTGGCTGCCGGTTACCAGTGGTGTTCCACAAGGGTCCGTATTGGGGCCGCTTTTTACATTGTACATCAACGATTTGGATTATGGAATAGATGGCTTTGTGGCTAAGTTTGCTGATGATACGAAGATAGATGGAGGGGCCAGTAGTGCTGAGAAAACAGAGTCTGCAGAGAGACTTGGAAAGATTGGAAGAATGGGCAAAGAAGTGGCAAATGAAATACAAAGTTGGAAAGTGTATGGTTATGCACTTTGGCAGAAAAAATAAACGGGCAGACTATTATTTAAATGGGGAAAGAATTCAAAGTTCTGAGATGCAACGGGACTTAGGAGTCCTCGTACAGGATACCCTTAAGGTTAACCTCCAGGTTGAGTCGGTAGTGAAGAAGGCGAATGCAGTGTTGGCATTCATTTCTAGAGGAATAGAGCATAGGAGCAGGGATGTGATGTTGAGGCTCTATAAGGTGCTGGTGAGACCTCACTTGGAGAACTGTGGGCAGTTTTGGTCTCCTTATTTAAGAAAGGATGTGCTGACGTTGGAGAGGGTACAGAGAAGATTCACTAGAATGATCTTGGGAATGAGAGGGTTAACATATGAGGAACGTTTTTCCGCTCTTGGACTGTATTCGAATGTTGAAAGGCATGGACAGAGTGGATGTGGCAAAGTTGTTTCCCATGATGGGGGAGTCTAGTATGAGAGGGCATGACTTAAGGATTGAAGGGCACCCATTCAGAATAGAAATGCGAAGAAATTTTTTTAGTCAGAGGGTGGTGAATCTATGGAATTTATTGCCATGGGCAGCAGTGGAGGCCAAGTCATTGGGTGTATTTAAGGCAGAGATTGGTAGGTATCTGAGTAGCCAGGGCATCAAAGGTTATGGTGAGAAGGTGGGGGAGTGGGACCAAATGGGAGAATGGATCAGCTCATGATAAAATGGCGGAGCAGACTCGATGGGCCGATTGGCTGAGTTCTGCTCCTTGGTCTTATGGTCTTATTCAATAACCTATCAACCTCTGCCTTAATTATACCCAATGACTTGGCCTCTATTGCAACATGTGGCAATGAATTCCACAGATTCAGTCCACTCTGGCTAAAGAAATTATTGGTCTCTGTTCTAAAAGGACACAGCACTATTCTGAGACTGTGTCCTCTGGTCTTAGACTCTCCCACCATTGGAAACATCCTGTCCACATCCATTCTATTTAGGTCTTTTATCACTCGAAAGTTTCAATTAGGTCACTCCTCATTCTTCTAAATTCTAGTGAATATAGGCCCAGAGCCTTCAAATGCTCTTTGTATGACAAGCTGTTCAATCCCAGAATCATTTTTGTGAATCTTCTTTGAACCTTCTCCAATTCCTTTCCTTGATAAAGGGCGAAAACTGCTCACAATACTCCAAGTGAGGCCTCAGCAGAGCTTTATAAAACCTCAATATTACATCTTTTTTATTCTGGTCCTTGAGATGAATGCTGACATCGCATTTGCCTTCCTCACCGCTGACTCAGCCTGCAAATTAACCTTAATGACTCCCAAGTGCCTTTGTACCTCAGATTTTTGAATTTTCTTTCCATTTACTAAATAGTCTTCTTTTATTTCTTCTCCAAAATGCATGACCATACACTTCCCAATGCTGGATTCCATCTGCCACGTCTTTGCCCATTCTCCAAGTCAGTCTAAGTCCTTCTGTAGCCTCTGTACTTCCTCAAAATTGCCTGCCCCTCCACCTATCTTCGTATAGACATGAACCTGTCCACAAAGCTCTCAGTTCCGTCATCCAAGTCATTGATATAGAAACATAGAAAATAGGTGCAGGAGTAGGCCATTCGGCCCTTCGAGCCTGCACCGCCATTTATTATGATCATGGCTGATCATCCAACTCAGAACCCCGCCCCAGCCTTCCCTCCATACCCCCTGACCCCCGTAGCCACAAGGGCCATATCTAACTCCCTCTTAAATATAGCCAATGAACTGGCCTCAACAGTTTCCTGTGGCAGAGAATTCCACAGATTCACCACTCTCTGTGTGAAGAAGTTTTTCCTAATCTCGGTCCTAAAAGGCTTCCCCTCTATCCTCAAACGGTGGCCCCTCGTTCTGGACTTCCCCAACATCAGGAACAATCTTCCTGCATCTAGCCTGTCCAATCCCTTTAGGATCTTATACATTTCAATTAGATCCCCCCTCAATCTTCTAAATTCCAACGAGTACAAGCCCAGTTCATCCAGTCTTTCTTCATATGAAAGTCCTGCCATCCCAGGAATCAATCTGGTGAACCTTCTTTGTACTCCCTCTATGGCAAAGATGTCTTTCCTCAGATTAGGGGACCAAAACTGCACACAATACTCCAGGTGTGGTCTCACCAAGGCCTTGTACAACTGCAGTAGTACGTCCCTGCTCCTGTACTCGAATCCTCTCGCTATAAATGCCAGCATACCATTCGCCTTTTTCACCGCCTGCTGTACCTGCATGCCCACTTTCAATGACTGGTGTATAATGACACCCAGGTCTCGTTGCACCTCCCCTTTTCCTAATCGGCCACCATTCAGATAATAATCTGTTATCCTATTTTTGCCACCAAAGTGGATAACTTCACATTTATCCACATTAAATTGCATCTGCCATGAATTTGCCCACTCACCCAACCTATCCAAGTCACCCTGCATCCTCTTAGCATCCTCCTCACTGCTAACACTGCCACCCAGCTTCGTGTCATCCGCAAACTTGGAGATGCTGCATTTAATTCCCTCATCCAGGTCATTAATATATATTGTAAACAACTGGGGTCCCAGCGCTGAGCTTTGCGGTACCCCACTAGTCACCGCCTGCCATTCTGAAAAGGTCCCGTTTATTCCCACTCTTTGCTTCCTGTCTGCTAACCAATTCTCCACCCACACCAATACCTTACCCCCAATACCGTGTGCTTTAAGTTTGCACACTAATCTCCTGTGTGGGACCTTGTCAAAAGCCTTTTGAAAATCCAAATATACCACATCCACTGGTTCTCCCCTATCCACTCTACTAGTTACATCCTCAAAAAATTCTATGAGATTCGTCAGACATGATTTTCCTTTCACAAATCCATGCTGACTTTGTCCGATCATTTCACCGCTTTCCAAATGTGCTGTTAGCACATCCTTGATAACTGACTCCAGCAGTTTCCCCACCACCAACGTTAGGCTAACCGGTCTATAATTCCCCGGTTTCTCTCTCCCTCCTTTTTTAAAAAGTGGGGTTACATTAGCCACCCTCCAATCCTCAGGAACTAGTCCAGAATCTAACGAGTTTTGAAAAATTATCACTACTGCATCCACTATTTCTTGGGCTACTTCTTTAAGCACTCTAGGATGCAGACCATCTGGCCCTGGGGATTTATCTGCCTTCAATCCCCAGGGCCAGAACATAAAAAGTAGTGGTCCCAACACAGATCCTTGTGGAACACCACTAATCACTGCAGTCAACCAATAAGGGCTCTCTTTAATTCCACTCTTTGCGTCCTGTCTATCAGCCACTGCTTTATCAATGCTAGTATCTTTCCTATAATACTATGAGCTGTTAATTTGTTAAGCAGCCTTGTGTGGCATCTTGTCAAAGGCCTCTTAAAATCCAAGTATACAACATCCACCAATTCTCCTTGTCTAAACTGCTTGAATTCCAACAGATTTGTCAGTCGAGATTTTTCTTGAAGGAAAACCATGCTGACTGTGGCCTATTTTATCATGTGCCTCCAAGAACCCTAAAACCGCATCCTTAACAATCAGCTTCAACATCTTCGCAACCACTGAGATCAGAGTAGCTGGTCTATTCTTTCTTTTGCTTCTCTCCCTTTTTGAAGAGTGGGTGACATTTGCAATTTTCTATTCCTCTGGAACCATGCCAGCATCAATTGATTCTTGAAAAATCATTACTAATGACTTTACAATCTCTTCAGCCACTTCTTTCAGAATCCTGGGGTGTAGATTACCTGATCCAGGTGACCTTCTACCTTCAGACCTTTCAATTTCCCAAGAACCTTCTCCTGAGTAATGGCAACTCCACACACTTTTGCTCCCTAACACTCTCAAATTTCGAGCATACTGTTCCACTGTGAAGACTGATGCAAAATGCTTTTTAAGTTCATATGCCATTTCCTTGTCCCATTACTACCATTTCCCTGCAGTCTGATATCCACTTTTGCCTCTTGTACACTTTATGTATCTGAAGAAAGTTTTGGTATCCTCTTTAATATTATTGGCTAATTTGCTTTCATATTCCATCTTTTCCTCCTTAATGACTTTGTTGAACCTTTCTGTTGGTTTTTAAAGGCTTCAAAATCCTCTAACTTCCCACTATTTTTCACTCTACTCATTGGTGCTTATGCTGGCTTTGATTTCTCATGTTAGCCATGGCTTTATCATCTTGCCTTGAGAGTACTACTTCTTTAGGATGTATATATCTTACATCTTCCAAATTGCTTCCAGAAACTCCTGCTTATGCTGCTCTGCTGTCATCCCTGCCTGTGTTCATTTCCAATCAATTTTGACTAGCTTCTCACTCGTGCCTTTGTAATTCCCTTTCCTTCACTGTAATACTGATACATCTGATTTTTCAAATTGCAGTATGAATTCTATGATATTTTGATCACTTACCCTAATATTTCCTTTACCTTAAGCTCCCTATCAACTCCAGTTTATTGCACAATATCCAAGCCAGAACAGCTAATCCCCTAGTGGGCTCAACCATGGGCTGCTCTAAAAAGCCATCTTGTAGACATTCTATAAATTCACCCTCATGGGATTCAGCACCAGCCTGATTTTTTTCAATATACCTGTGTAGGGCTCTCAGTAATACTAGATGGACTGTTAACTGTAAATTGCTTATTACCAAAATGGCTTCTCTGAAGTGTTATATTAAAATGGCTTCTCGTACTGTTAACTGCTGAGCAAGGGGTTTTCTGTAACAGCAATGTTTGGGTCATACAATGTGATAATGGAAATTGTATTCATTTGTTAGCCAATGGAAGTCATATTCGGTTATCTTGCAGAACGAGGGGTCACAGTTTGAGGATAGAGGGGAAGCCTTTTAGGACCGAGATTAGGAAAAACTTCTTCACACAGAGAGTGGTGAATCTGTGGAATTCTCTGCCACAGGAAACTGTTGAGGCCAGTTCATTGGCTATATTTAAGAGGGAGTTAGATATGGCCCTTGTGGCTACGGGGGTCAGGGGGTATGGAGGGAAGGCTGGGGCGGGGTTCTGAGTTGGATGATCAGCCATGATCATAATAAATGGCGGTGCAGGCTCGAAGGGCCGAATGGCCTACTCCTGCACCTATTTTCTATGTTTCTATGTTTCTATATGTGTGCTGGGTTGAGGAGCGCGGGCTTTTTCGGGAGGCGAGCAGAGAGGACGGACTTGTGGGGAATGGACAGCAGTTCTAGGGCTGCGGACACTGAACCTGGGGGGTTCAGATGGTGGCCAGAGTCTCGGAAGGACGTTGTGGATGGAATTGGAGGTGTGAGCTCGAACGTATTAAACTATTATGTGCACAAGACTGATAAGTTACTTATGTGGCGCCTTTTCGTTTAGTTGTTGCTACTAACCCATCACCAAAATTTGCTATAAAGTATAACTCTTTACTCACACTTTGTATATTGTTTCATATTTGTGTTGCTGATCATTGGGCGACTCACACTGTATCCGCACCTAAGCATTTGCACTGTTTGGCAGGGTCAACGGCTATTCACCCGAGGCAACGGGAGTCAGCTGGGGCAAGGGCCATTACACCTGCATAAAATCCCCTATGACTCAGTGTAACATTTGCACTTTCGGCAAGCATTTTCTATCTCCTGTTGTAATTTATAGAGCACATCCTTGCTTGTGTTTGGGTTCTGCATATAATTCAGATCAGGGTCATTTTACCCTTGCTGTTCCTTAGCTCTACCCACAATGATTCACCTTCTGACCCAATGTCACCTCTTTCTGATGATTTGATATAATCTTTTATCAACAGAGCCACCCCACCCCACCTGCAGATCTGCCTGTCCTTTCAATACAAAGTGTATCCTTGGACATTAAGTTCCCAGTCACAATTCAGTGATACCCACAAAGTCATACAAGTTCATCGACCTGATTCAGTATATTGCATGTATTCAAATACAACACATTCAGTCCTGTATTCACTCTTTTTAATTTTTTGTTTTTGCCTTTTGCATTGCAACATAGCCATCTCACTACATACTGCCTCTGTAAACCTCATTCTCAGCATTATCACTCTGGTTCCCATCCCCCTGTCAAATTAGTTCACACTCTCTCAAAGAACTCCAGTAAACCTGCCCAGAAGGATGTTGGTCCCCCTTGGTTTCAAGTGGGGCCCTTCCCTTTTGTGTAGGTCATTCCTGCACCAGTTCCACAGCCACACATTCACCTGCCAAATCGTCCCATTCTTGCTCTCACTGGCAAGTGGCATGGGCACCAATCAAGAGATTACTTTTTGTGGAGCTCTTGTTTTTCAGCTTTCTACCTAGCTCCCTAATATATCTCCAGACCCCCTCACCTTTTCTAACTATGTCATTGGTTTGTGCATGATACCAAGATTGGTGGAGTTGTGCGTAGTATCAAAGACAGGCAAAGAATACAGTACATTATAGATCAGTTGCAGATATGGCTGGAGAAATAGGAGATGGAGTTTAACCCAGATAAATACGAGACATTGCAAGACCCTTAACAGTGTTGCTGAGTAGAGTTCTTGGGGTCCAAGTTCATAACTCTTTGAAAGTGGCTATGCAGGTTGATACAGTGGTTACAAAGGCTTATGGAATGCTTGCTTTTATTTGTTGAGGCATTGAATTCAAAAGTAATTTTTTTGGAACTGGTTAGGATGTTGAGACTTTGAGGGTGCATCAGGATATTGCTTGGTTTAGAGGGCACGTGCTCTCATGAGAGGCTTGACAAGTTTGTGTTGTATTCTCTGGAGTGGCAGAGGCTGAGATCTGTTAGAGGTTTGTAACATTATTCGGGGATAGATAGATGAGATAGTGAGTATCTGTTTTCCTCAGTAGAAATGTCTAATACCAGAGGGCATGCATTGAACGTGAGAGAAGATGAAAGGGGATGCAAGGAGTAAGTTTTTTTTTAAACTGAGTGTTGAATGCCTGGAATGGTATGGTGGTAGAGGCAAATGCATTGGAGGCTTTGAGGAGTTGTTTGGAGAGGCACATGAATATGAGGAAGATGGAGGGATATGGGCTTTGTCCAGGTAGGAAGAATTAGTTTTTGGGGTTTTTGAAGTAGTTTTTAGCTGATTTGACACAACACTGAGTTGTGCGCAACATGTTCTATGTCCTGTGGTGCATGTACATTGTTGGGATCATGTTGGATAGATGGGGATCTCATTGGGGATTAGTAGGTTTACAGACAGCCATGAGTAACACTTCCACATCCTGCCCAGCTTCAGTTAACTAAATCAGATAATATCACTGGCATATGTCACAAAATTTGTTGTTATTCAGAAGCAGTACATTGCAAAACATTATAAAAATGTGAATTATAGTAGTGTATATAAATATGGAAAAAAAATAGTAGTGAGGTAGTGTTCATGGGTTTAATGTCCCTTCAGATATCAGATGGCAGAGGAGAAGAAGCTGTTCCTGAATCAGTCAGTGGATACTTTCTGGCTCCTGTACCTCCTACCTGATGGTAGCAATGAGAGGAAGGAATGCCCTGCGTAATGAGGGTCCTTCATAATAGATGCTGCCTTTTTGAAGATGCTCTGGATGCTGGTGAGGCTAGTGCCCATGTTGGAACTGTCTTTAGTGATTAGGAACTCAGAACAAAGATAAACTTCTGAGTTAATCTTGGGATGAAGACTCTACTTTCTAGTACTGAATGGGAAAAATTGAACAAAATCCTTCCATCAGCTTCAATTCTTGAGAAAATTGCCTTTGCTGTATCTGCTCTTGTTCTCGGATAGAAATGCCCAGAATATGTTTTGTCTTATTCTCTGTGGGTACATAATAATAACAAACACGTTTGTCTTGGGTAACAAGTGACCTGGGGCTTTCACACACAAATGTGCCACACTCCAATGATAAAGACTACTCTACTCTCCTTCATATGCATTGGTATTTCCATTGATGAATTAATCACCATCACTCACCTGATCTTGGGGAGGGGTCAGAACTCTTTGTACCACTGTGGGACATGACTAGAACTTGAAATAATACTAATGCTCCATCTATTTTTTTTTTCACAGCTGTGTGACCCAACCGTTGGTCTGATCAAGAAACTTTTACACGGCCTGAAGACTGTGCAGCACTTTAATTAACATTATATGAATGAAAATCCAGCTACAAGGCAACAAAGGCTATCTACGTGGGAGCATTTCCATTACCGTGCAGCTATGCACCCGCACACCTTGTTGACCCTAGGAGATGAAGAAGTATCTCATCTCAGCTAGAAGGTTGTTTTGTGTCTGAAATGAAGTTTTCTGTTGTAACTCAGTCAAATTGTTGGAACCGGGCTGCTGAGAACGCGCCAGCATTTGTTCACGAGTGATCAGTCCTTCAACTGCATTGATTTTCTGTGCCTGACATCTGACTTGATGAATTCATAGAGAAATGTGGGAAGGAATTCACTCATTTATCCCACTTGCAGACACGCACTTGAGTTCACACTGAGGAGAGGTTGTTCACCTGTTCTGTGTGTGGGAAGGGATTAGCTCGGGCATACAGCCAACAGAACACATCAGATCAGTTAACGCTGCAGAGATGCCATTCACCTGCTCAGACTGTGGGAAGGGATTTCCTCAGTCTTCTCAATTGAAGATACATCAGCAAATTCACATTGTGGAGAAGCCATTCACCTGTTCAGAATGTGGGATGACCTTCACTATCTCATCCAAACTACAAAGACACCAGCAAGTTCACACTGGGGAGAGGCCATTCACCTGTTCAGTGTGTGGGAAGGGATTCACTCGGTTATCCAGCCTACAGACACACCAGACAGTTCACACTGGGGAGAAGCCGTTCACCTGTTCAGACTGTGGGAAGGGATTCGCTCAGTCTTCTCATCTACAGACACATCAAGCAGTTCACACTGGGGAGAGGCCTTTCACTTGCTCAAATTGTGGGAAACGATTTACTCGGTCATCTGAGCTACTGGCACACCAATCAGTTCACACTGGAGAGAGGCCTTTCATCTGCTTAGACTGTGGGAAGGGATTCACTCGGTCATCTCAACTTAAAGTACATCAGCGAATTCATACTGGGGAGAGACCATTCACCTGCTCAGACTGTGGGAAAGGATTTATTCGGTCATCTGATCTACTGGCTCACCAGTCCATTCACACTGGGGAGAGGCCATTCACCTGCTCAGATTGTGGGATGGGATTTACTTATTTATCCAAACTACAGAGACACCAACGAGCTCACACTGGCGAGAGGCCATTCACCTGTTCTCTGTGTGGGAGGGGATTCACTCGGCTATCCAGCCTACAGATACACCAGTCAGTTCACACTGGGGAGAGGCCGTTCAGCTGTTCAGAATGTGGGAAGGGATTCACTCAGTCATCCCATCTACAGAGACACCTATCAGTTCATACTGGGGAGAAGCCGTACACCTGTTCAGACTGTGGGAAGAGATTTGCTTCATCATCTGAACTGATGGTACACCAGCGAATTCACACTGAGGAGAGGCCGTTCACCTGCTCAGATTGTGGGAAAGGATTTACTCGGTCATCTGACCTACTAGCACACCAGCGAATTCACACTGGGGTGAGGCCATTCACTTGCTCAGACTGTGGGAAGGGATTCACTCAGTCATCGCAACTGAAGGTACATCAGCGAGTTCATACTGGGGAGAGGCCGTTCACCTGCTCATTCTGTGGGAAAGGATTCACTCGGTCATCTCACCTATATACACACCAGTCAGTTCACACTGGGAGGAGGCCGTTCACCTGCTCAGACTGTGGGAAGGGGTTCACTCACTCATCCAATCTACAGAGACACCAGCGAGTTCACATGGGAGAGAGGCCATTCACCTGTTCTGTGTGTTGGAAAGAATTCACTCGATTATCCAGCCTGCAGACACACCAGGCAGTTCACAGTGGGGAGATGCTGTTCACCTGCTCAGACTGTGGGAAGGGATTTGCTCAGTCATCCCAACTGCAGACACACCAGTCAGTTCACAGTGGGGAGATGCTGTTCACCCTCTCAGACTGTGGGAAGGGATTTGCTCAGTCATCCCAACTGCAGACACACCAGGCAGTTCACAGTGGGGAGATGCTGTTCACCCTCTCAGACTGTGGGAAGGGATTAGATTATGAGGACGCTCAGTCCTCGTTCATTGTCATTTAGAAATGCATGCATTAAAAAATGATACAATGTTCCTCCAGAAAGATATCACAGAAACACAGGACAAACCAAGAAAGTGACAAAACCACATAATTATAACATATGGTTACAACAGTGCAAAGCAATACCGTAATTTGATAAAGAGCAGACCATGGGCATGGTTAAAAAAAAGTCTCAAGTCCCATTAGCCCCATCATCTCATGCAGAAGGAAGCGCCGCAAACTTGCCGATGCATTGGAAGCAGCCAACTCTGAGTCCGTCTGAAAACTTCGAGCCTCCGACACTGAGCACCATCTCTGCCGAGCGCTTTGACCCTGCCCCGGCCACCGAGCAACAAGCAAAGCCGAGGATTCGGGGCCTTCCCCTCCGGAGATTCTGGATCACACAGTAGCAATGGCAACGAAACAGGCATTTCAGAAGTTTCACCAGATGTTCCTCCGTGCTCTCACGTCTGTCTCCAGCAAATCAGGATTGTGCTACTTGACAGATAACATATTCACTGGAGTGGCTACTGCAAGCTGCGTCGTGCCGCCATCTTCTCCTCCTGTGGGAAGCGATTCACTGAGTCTTGTGACCTGCAGACAAGCCAGTCAGTTCATACTGGGAGAAACCATTGTGGGAAGAGTTTCACTCAGTTATCCAGCCTTACGACACACGGCTGAGTTCACAGTGGAAAAGGTTTAGATGAGCTGCATGCAGGATATTTAACCTTCACGGCTGCTGAATCCAGAGGCTGACGTGGTGTCAGACTCTGAAAATATTGCTGCTGCTCATCACATCCAGTTCTGCAGTTCTCAGTTTCTCTTGCTAAAGTTCACCTTTATTCAGACTGGAGTTTAATATTCTGGATCTGTGACTAATAAATCAGTTCTAAACTCTGTTTCCGGTACATAGTGTATTTAAGACACACCCTGTGATAAGGGGGGAGTCAACTCAACCATGCAAAGATAATGTGCAGTCAGACTATCAGGAAGCGCAGGCAGATGATGACAAGATTACATTAGGGATGCAGAATCAAAAAGGGAAGCAAAAGAAGAAGTCAAAGTGTTGTATCTCAATGCACAGAGAATAAAAAATGAGGTGGATGATTTTGTTGCACTATTAGAGATTGTCATCTGTAATGTGGCAGTCACTGAATCATGATTGAAGGACAGTTGTGGTTGGAAGCTGAATGCTGAAGGATACACATTGTATTGGAGGGATAAGAAGGTAGGCAGAGAGGGTGGCATAGCTCTGCTGGTAAAGAATGACATCAAATCAGTAGAAAGATGTGAGAGGATTGAAAGATGTTGAATCCTTGTTGGTTGAGTTAAACTGCAAGGGTAAAAGGACTCTGATGGCAGCTATATACAGGCCTCCCAACAGTAGCTGGGAATGTGGACCACAGATTACAACGGGAAATACAAAAGGGCAATGTTATGATGGTCATGGGAGATTCTAACATGCAAGTCGATTGGGAAATCTCAAGTGAGTGAGTTTGTTGAATGCCCACAAAATGGCTTTTTAGAACAGATGTCATTGAGCCTACTAGGAGATCAGCTATGCTGGATTCGGTGTTATGTAATGAAGGTGATCAGGGAGCTTAAGGTAAAATGACCTTTAGGAGACAGTAATCACAATATGATTGAGTTCAACTTGAAATTTAATGGGGAGAAAATAAAGTCTGATGTAGCAGTATTTCAGTGCAGTAAAGGAAATTTCAGTGGTATGAGAGGAGGAATTGGCCAAAGTAAATTCGAAGGATATGCTGGCAGGGCTGACAGCAGAGCATCAATAGTGAGAGTTTCTGGGAAAAAATGAGAAAGGTGGAGGATAGATGTATTCCAAAAATGAAGAAATACTCTAATGGCAAAATAGTACAACCATGGCTGACAAGGGAAGTCAAAGTGAATGTAAACGTAAGAGGGCATAGAACAAAGCAAAGATTAGTGGGCAGTTAGAGGAATGGGAAACTTTTAAAACCTACAGAGAGCAACTACAAGAATCATTACGAGGGAAAGATGAAATATGAAAGCAAGCTGGCAAACAATATCAAAGTGGATAGTAAAAGTTTTTTCAAGTATATATAAAAAAAATGAGAGTGAACATAGGATCATGAGAAAATTATGGCAGAAAAATAATAATGGGGTACAAGGATATGGCAGATGAACCAAGTGAGTATTTTGCATTGGTCTTTACTATGGAAGGCAATAGCAGTGTGCCAGACACTGAAGGGTGTGAGGGAAGAGAAGTGAGTGAGTTACTATTACAAAGGAGAACATGGCTCAAAAAGCTGAAAGACCCAAGTCATCCGCACCAGATGAACTGCACCCTAAGGTTCTGTAAGAGCGGTAGAGATTGTCGAAGCATTAATAATGATCATTCAAAAATAATTGGATATTGGCATGGTGCCAGAGGACTGGAAAATTGCAAATGCCATTCTATTTTTTAAGAAAGGAGGAAGAACATACAAATCTACAGCACCTTATAGGCCGGTCGGTCCACGGTGTGCTACTATGTAACCTACTCTAGAAACTGCCTAACATTTCTCTAGTGCATAGCCCTCTATTTTTCTAAGCTCCCTGCACCTATCTCAGAGGCTCTCAAAAAACCCTATTGTATCTGTTTCCTCCACTGCTGCTGGCAGTGCATTCCACACACCCACAACTCTGTGTGAAAAACTTACCCTCGGTACCTATTTCCAAGCACCTTAAAATGATGCCACCTCATGTAAGCCATTTCAGCCCTGGGAAAAAGCCTCTGACTATCCACACGATTAATGCCCATCATCCTCTTATACACCTCTATCAGGTCACCTTTTATCCTCTGTTGCTCCAAGGAGAAAGGGCGGAGTTCACTCCACCTATTCTCATAAGGCATGCTTCCCAATTCAGGCAGCATCCTTGTAAATCTCCTCTGCACCTTTTCTATAGTTTCCACATCCTTCCTGTAGTGAGGTAAACAGAACTGAGCACGATACTCCAAGTGGGGTCTGACTAAGGTCCTATATAGCTGTAACATTACCTCATTGCTCTTGAGCTCATTCCCACGGCTGATGAATGCCAACACTCCGTATGCCTTCTTAACAACACTGTCAACCTGTGCAGCAGCTTTGAGTGCCCTACAGACATAGACCCCATGATCCCATGATCTCTCAGATCCTCCACACTGCCAAGAGTCTTACCATTAATACTATATTTTGCCAACATATTTGACCCACCAAAATGAACCACTTCACACTTATCTGGGTTGAACTCCATATTCAACTTCTCAGCCCAGTTTTGCATCCTATCAATGACCCGCTGTAACCTTTGACAACCCTCCACACTATCCACAACCACCCCAACCTTTGTGTCATCGGCAAATTTACTAACACACCCTTCTGCTTCTTCATCCAGGTCATTTATAAAAATCACAAAGTGGAGGGTTCCCAGAACAGATCCCTACAGAACACCACTGGTCACTAACCTCCATGCAGAATACGAACAATCTACAACCACCTTCTGTGGGCAAGCTAATTCTGCATCTACAAAGCAAGATCTCCTTGGATCCCATGCCTCCTTACTTTCTGAATCAGCCTTGCATGGGGAACCCTATCAAACAGAATCATAGGAAAACCTACAGCACAGTGCAGGCCCTTCGGCCCACATTGCTGTGCGGAATATATACTTACTTTAGAAATTACACATAGCCCTCTATCTTTCTAAGCTCCATGTACCTTTCCAAGAGTCTCTAAAAAGACCCTATTTTATCCACCTCCACCACCATCACTGGCAGCCCATTCCACACTCTCACAACTCTCTGCATAAAAAAACTTACTCCTGACATCTCTGTACTTACATCCAAGCACCTTAAAACTGTGCCCTCTGGTGCCTTACTGAAAACCATATACACTGCATCCACTGCTCTACCTTCATCAATGTGTTTTGTCACATCCTCAAAAAATTCAACCAGGCTCATAAGGCATGACCTGCCCTTGACATAATTGGATTATGTCTCCCCAAATGCTCATTAAATCCTGCCTCTCAGGATCTTTTCCAACAACTTGCTCACCACTGAAGTCAGACTCACTGGTCTCGAAATTCCTGGGTTATCTTTACTCCCTTTCTTGAACAAGGGAACAACATTTGCAACCCTCCAATCCTTCAGTACTTCTCTTGTCCCTATCAATGATGCAAAGATGATCACAAGAGGCTCCGCAATCTTCACAGTAGCCTGGGGTATATCTCATCCGGTCTTGGTAACTTATCTAACTTAATGCTTTTCAAAACTCCCAGCACATCCTCTTTCATAATGTCTATATGCTCCAGAGTTTCAGTCATCCCCACAGTTGCCACGGTCTTTTTCCCTGGTGAATACTGAAGCAAATTATTCATTAAGTACCTCTGCTACCTCCTCCGACTCTACGCACATGCTTCCACTATCGCACATGATTGGTCCTATGGCTTGTCCTCTTGCTTTTCACATACTTGTAGAATGCCTTGGGGTTTTCCTTAATCCTGCTCACCAAAGCCTTCTCATAGCTGCTTCTGGGTCTCCTGACTCCATTCTTAAGCTCCTTCCTAGAAACTTTGTAATTTTCTAGAGCTCTAACAGTTCCTAGTCTCTTGAACCTTCCATAAGCTTTTCTTCTTAACTAGATTTTCTTCTTCCTTTGTACACCATGGTTCTTTAACCCCACCATCCTTTCCCTGCCTCAATGGAACATACCTATGCAGAACTCCATGCAAATGTTCCCTGAACATTTGCCACATTTCTGCCGTGCATATCTCTGAGAACATTTGCTCCCAATTTATGTTCCTAAGTTCCTGCCTAATAGCATCATATTTCCCCCTACCCCAATTAAATGTTTGCCCAAATTGTCTGCTCTTATCCTCTCCAGCACTATGGTGAAGGAGATAAAATTGCGATCACTACTTCCAAAATGTTCTCCCACTGAGAAATCTGACACCTGGCCAGGTACATTTCCCAATACCAGATCAAGTACAGCCTCTCCTCTAGTTGGCATATCTCCATATTGCATTAGGAAACCTTCCTGAACACACCTAACAAACTCCACCCCATCTAAACACCATGTGCCAATATGTACCACAACCTTTGGCTGCTCACCCTCCCATTTTGGGATATTGTGGACGTGCTCAGAAACATCATGAACCCTGGTACCTGGGAGGCAAACTACCATCAATGTTTCTTTTTCGCACCCACAGAATTGCCTATCTGTCCCCCAATCTGCTGCCATCCTCTCCAGTTCCCTACCCTTCTGAGCCAGAGGCACGGCCACAGTTGCTTCCTCCAGGTAGGGCATCACCCTTCCCAACAGCACTCAAAATGGAGTACTTATTGTTAAGGGAGACAGCCACAGCGGTGTTCTCCACTCTCCATCACCTGGCGCCCTCCCTTCCCTCTCCTGACAGTTACCCACTTATCTGTTAACTGGGCCCTGGTTGCTCCCGTCTTATCACCTTCTCACTCTCCCTCACAAGCCAAAAGCCATCAAGCTGCAGCTCAATGCACCTAGTGCAGATGTGGCCATCAGGGAAACTGGAAGTCTCCCGGACATCCCACATCTGACACCCAGAACAGAAAACTGGCCTTGCAGTCGTTCCCACTACTCTTGTTAGGGGAGGAAAAAAGTAACTTAACTCGCCTAGGCCCATCCTCACTGCACGATGATGAGCTACTGCTGTTCACTTCCGGACCTGTGCGAAGCTCACTCTCTCTCTTCGAACTGATTGATCCACCGCTAATGTGCTGAGTCCACGAAATGCTCCTTTTTAAACTTCTAACATACCTGTGCAAAGCTCTCGCTCTCTCTTCAAATTGATTGGTCTGCTGCGAATGCAGCAGAAAGGAAATTATCGACCAGATAGACTTGTTGTAGCGTGGATGAAATTACCGGAGAGACAGAGTCACTGGTAGATACAAAGCAGCTTCTGTATTCGACACAACAAGCAAGCATCATACCGACAGAGAGGTTTTCCGCAGAAAGGTCTGTTACCTCGATGTGGCTCGATATTTATATGCTAAACACAAAGGCAATTACTACTTAAAAGTTATAGACAATGCTTAGACAATAGATATGTAAAAAGGAAAAGACTGGTAAAGACAAATGTAGGTCCCCTGCAGACAGAAACACGTGAATTGATTATGGGGAGCAAGGACATGGCAGACCAATTGAATAATTACTTTGGTTCTGTCTTCACTAAGGAGGACATAAATAATCTTCCAGAAATAGTAAGGGACAGAGGGTCCAGTGAGATGGAGGAACTGAGTGAAATACATGTTAGTAGGGAAGTGGTGTTAGGTAAATTGAACGGATTGAAGGCAGATAAATCCCCAGGGCCAGATGGTCTGCATCCTAGAGTGCTTAAGGAAGTAGCCCAAGAAATAGTGGATGCATTAGTGATAATTTTTCAAAACTCGTTAGATTCTGGACTAGTTCCTGAGGATTGGAGGGTGGCTAATGTAACCCCAATTTTTAAAAAAGGAGGGAGAGAGAAACCGGGGAATTATAGACCGGTTAGCCTAATGTCGGTGGTGGGGAAACTGCTGGAGTCAGTTATCAAGGATGTGATAACAGCACATTTGGAAAGCGGAGAAATGATCGGACAAAGTCAGCATGGATTTGTGAAAGGAAAATCATGTCTGACGAATCTCATAGAATTTTTTGAGGATGTAACTAGTAGAGTGGATAGGGGAGAACCAGTGGATGTATATTTGGATTTTCAAACGACTTTTGACAAGGTCCCACATAGGAGATTAGTGTGCAAACTTGAAGCACACGGTATTGGGGGTAAGGTATTGGTGTGGGTGGAGAATTGGTTAGCAGACAGGAAGCAAAGAGTGGGAATAAACGGGACCTTTTCAGAATGGCAGGCGGTGACTAGTGGGGTACCGCAAGGCTCAGTGCTGGGACCCCAGTTGTTTACAATATATATTAATGACTTGGATGAGGGAATTAAATGCAGCATCTCCAAGTTTGCGGATGACACGAAGCTTGGCGGCAGTGTTAGCAGTGAGGAGGATGCTAAGAGGATGCAGGGTGACTTGGATAGGTTGGGTGAGTGGGCAAACTCATGGCAGATGCAATTTAATGTGGATAAATGTGAAGTTATCCACTTTGGTGGCAAAAATAGGAAAACAGATTATTATCTGAATGGTGGCCGATTAGGAAAAGGGGAGGTGCAAGGAGACCTGGGTGTCATTATACACCAGTCATTGAAAGTGGGCATGCAGGTACAGCAGGCGGTGAAAAAGGTGAATGGTATGCTGGCATTTATAGCGAGAGGATTCGAGTACAGGAGCAGGGACGTACTACTGCAGTTGTACAAGGCCTTGGTGAGACCACACCTGGAGTATTGTGTGCAGTTTTGGTCCCCTAATCTGAGGAAAGACATCTTTGCCATAGGGGGAGTACAAAGAAGGTTCACTAGATTGATTCCTGGGATGGCAGGACTTTCATATGAAGAAAGACTGGATGAACTGGGCTTGTACTCGTTGGAATTTAGAAGATTGAGGAGGGATCTGATTGAAACGTATAAGATCCTAAAGGGATTGGACAGGCTAGATGCAGGAAGATTGTTCCCGATGTTGGGGAAGTCCAGAACGAGGGGTCACAGTTTGAGGATAGAGGGGAAGCCTTTTAGGACCGAGATTAGGAAAAACTTCTTCACACAGAGAGTGGTGAATCTGTGGAATTCTCTGCCACAGCAAACTGTTGAGGCCAGTTCATTGGCTATGTTTAAGAGGGAGTTAGATATGGCCCTTGTGGCTACAGGGGTCAGGGGGTATGGAGGGAAGGCTGGGGCGGGGTTCTGAGTTGGATGATCAGCCATGATCATAATAAATGGCGGTGCAGGCTCGAAGGGCTGAATGGCCTACTCCTGCACCTATTTTCTATGTTTCTATGTAATGCTTCCTTTTGAAGCTACATACAAACATCACACCTTCTGACTTCATCCTTTCCTTCTGACGCCAACATGTCTGGGTTGGTATCCACAGCCTTTAGTTCAATCCACAATACATTTATTTGGCATTTTATGTGCTAACATAGAAGACAATTAATATTTATAATGTATAGATAATACTGTCTTTGAAACCACAGCATCAGGTCAAAACTACGGTGCCAGAAACATCTGGTATTCACACAGCCCATTGTGGTGGACTCA
Source organism: Mobula hypostoma (assembly GCF_963921235.1). Taxonomy (NCBI): domain Eukaryota; kingdom Metazoa; phylum Chordata; class Chondrichthyes; order Myliobatiformes; family Myliobatidae; genus Mobula; species Mobula hypostoma. The sequence continues at coordinate 114,788,532 of NC_086104.1, forward strand.
ATCCACAGTCCTTTGTCAAACAGTTAAAATAGAAGTCTGGTGGCCAAAGTCATTTAAGTGTAAACAAATCTCTTACCCAAAAAAATCCACTCTAACAGACTGACCAAAGTGGTTCGGAAGATGTTGGAGTTAATTGTTAAGGATGAGATTATGGAGTACAGGACAAGGCAGGACAAATCAGCATGGTTTCCTTAAAGGGAAAATCTTGCCTGATGAAACTATTGGAAATATTTGAGGAAATTACAAGCAGGGTAGATGAAGGAGATACTGTGGATGCTGTATATTTGGACTTTCATAAGGCCTTTGATAAAGTGCCATACATGAGGCTGCTTAAGAGCTCATGGTATTACAGGAAAGTTACTGACATGGTTAGAGCATTGGCTGATTGGTAGGAGGAAGTGAGTGGGAAAAAAAGGATCCTTTTCTGGTTGGCTGCCAGTGACTGGTAGTGTTTTACAGGGGTCGATGTTGGGACCACTTCTTTTTATGCTGTATATAAATGATTTAGATGATGGAATAGATGGTTTTGTTGCCAAGTTTGCAGATGATACGAAGATTGGTGGAGGGGCAGGCAGTGTTGAGGAAATAGGTAGGATGAAGAAGGACTTAGACAGATTAGGAGAATGGGTAAGAAAGTGGCAAATGAAATGCAATGTTGGAAGATGCATGGTCATGCACTTTGGTAGTAGAAATAAATGTGCAGACTATTTTCTAAACAGGGAGAAAATCCAAAAAAATCTGACTTGCAGAACACCACAAAGGTTAACTTGCAGATTGAGTCAGTGATGAGGAAGGCAAATACAATGTTAGCATTCATTTCAAGAGGTCTAGAATGCAAGAGCAGGGATGTGATGCTGAGGCTTTATAAGGCACTGGTGAGGCCTCACCTTGAGTATTGTGAACAGTTTTGACTCTTCATCTAAGAAAAGAGGTGCTGGCATTGGAGAGGGTTCAGAGGAAATTCTCAAGGATGATTCGGGGATGAAAGGGTTATCATATGAGGAATGTTTTATGGCTCTGGGTCTGCACTTGCTGGAATTTAGAAGGATGGGGGACAGCGTGGAATCTCATTGAAACTTTTAGAATGTTGAAAGGCCTACACAGAGTAGATGTGGAAAGGATGTTTCCCATGGTGGGTATATTTAAGGCAGAGGTAGATATGTTCTTGATTGGACACGGCATCAAAGACCGGGAAGTGGGACTGAGGAGAGGAAAAAGGATCAGCCATGATTGAATCGCAGAGCAGACTCAATAGGCCAATTGGCCTAAATCTGCTCCTACATCTGTGATCTGATGGTGATGGGTTCCAAACAGTTGCCACTCACAAAAAGAAGATGAGTTGACTGTAGTGATGTCTGACATATTCTTTGTCCCTCAAATCTCTGGGTTGAGGAAGAATGACATTGGTAGTTAACTTCCTTATTCCCTGCTTATTTCAACGGAATGGGTCATTTTCACGGCATCTAAGGGCTGTGTTTCACACAGCTGGGTTGTTACTCCTCAAGTCTGAAAGCAGACAGAACTATTAGTTGGATGTTAAATGGAGCTGAGTTAAAAACTAGGGATAGGTTAGCACAGGACAGAGTTTGAGGCTCTGGATAGTGGTACGGATAAGAGCATATGATGAGCAGGGAAGCAGAGCCAGGGACGTGGCAACAAATGACATTCATTTCAGGAGGACGAGAATATAAAAGTAAGGATATAATGTTGAAACTTTATAAAGCACTGGTGAGGCCTCACTTGGACGATTCTGAGCAGTTTTAGACCCCTTATCTAGGAAAGGATTGGAGAAGGTTCAAAGGAGATTCATGAAAATGATTCCAGGATTGAAAGGCTTGTCATATGAAGAGCGTTTGATGGTTCTGGGCTTGTACTCACTGGAATTCTGAAGAATGAGCTGTGACCTCATTGAAACCTATCAAATGTTGAAAGGCCTTGACAGAGTGGATGTGGAAAGGATGTTTCCTTAGGTAGGAGAATCTAAGACCAGAGGACATAGCTTCAGAATAGAGGGAGACCTCTTAGGACGAATATGAGGAGGAGTTTCTTTAGCCAGGGAATGGTGAATCTGTGGTATTTGTTGCCACAGACGGCTGTGGAGGCCAAATCATTGGGTATATTGGGTGAGATTCTTGAATAGACAGGAATAAAGGCATATACTTTATACTTTATACTTCATTGTCGCCAAACAATTGATACTAGAACGTACAATCATCACAGCGATATTTGATTCTGCACTTCGCGCTCCCTGGGGATAAGGCAAAGATTTGGGGCTGAGAGGGAAAATAGATCAGCCTTGATTAAATGGCAAAGCAGACTCAACAGGGCTAATGGTCTAACTCTGGTTCTATTTTCGGCATATTGGCTTTCATAAATCGATATGCTGAGTACCAGAGATAGGATGTTATGCTGAAGTTGTATAAGACATTGGTGAGGCCTAATTTTAAATTTGCAGTTTTGGTCTCCTAACTACAGGAAAGCTTACAAGAATACAGAGAAAATTTATAAAGATTTTGCTGGGTCCGGACACCTGAGTTATAAGGAAAAATTGAATAGTTTGGGACTTTATTCCTTGAAACATAGAAGATTGAGAGGAGATTTTATAGAAAATCATGGGGGATTATATATAGGGTAAATGCAAGAAGACTTTTTCCACTGAGGTTGGGTGGGACTACAACTGGAAGTCACAGTCATGGGTTCTGGGTGAAAGGTGAAAAGTTTAAGGGGAACATGAGGGGAAACTTCTTCACTCAGAGGGTTGTGAGAGTGTAGAATAAGCTGTCAGCAGAAATGTTGCATGCTAGCTCAATTTCAACATTTAAGAGAAGTTTAGATAAGTACATGGATGGTAAGGGTATGGATGTCTATGGTCGATGAGAGTAAGCAGTTTAAATGGTTCAGCATGGACTAGATGGGCCAAAAGGTCTGTTTCTGTGTTGTACTTTTCTGTTACTCTCTCTAATTAGAAGACTTGGCTATCTCAAGTAACTCATCGATACTATTGTTAGGAATGTACAGGGAAAGGGATAGATTTAGCAAAATACCATCAAGTGAGAGAGCACTGGGCTTGCCCACAAGAAATGACAAGACAGAAATTTATGAATTGTGGTTTCAGTACATGAAAATTGTTCTATTTTGCCTATAAATAATGAATCTTTATTGCAGAATGCATTGGTGGGACAGATACACTACATTACAACAGCAGCCAAGGGATTGAAACAATATCCTTTGCAAAGTTCAAATGTCACCATTTGGAGTGTGACTTTCGATCTGACTATTGGAAGACAAACTTTCACTCAGCATCAGTAGCCATGGTAACAAAGGAGAACCTCACAATCCAACACATTAATATTGACGCAAACAACAGGAATTCTGCTGTGTGTTACATTAATATTGATCAATATTTGTGGAACTATGTTGTTCCTGAGTTGCTACCAATTCCTTATTTGAGTTGTGGAGGAGGCAAAGGAGAGAATTAATTCAGCATTGGACTAAGCTTACAAAATTATGGCATACTGATAAAGCAAATGAAATATGGAGTTATTCAGACTCTTGAGATGTCTTGGAATTGGGGATCAGTTACATCCATGGGTGGGAGTAGTATTGCATGCTGATAATTATATTGTTCAATGTGTATCAACAGATGGAAGGTTGAAATTATTCATAAGGTAGAGGATAATATTTTTGTAAAACAGAAAAGTATTAGTATTGTTATGTACCCCTAGGGTTCCTTTTTGCTGTGGGCTGCCACTTTAAGGCACAAGAGAGAACTGCGACTAACTTTTTCTGCTGAGAGAGAGAGGGGCAGATTCTGCCTTTCAGCTCGTGTTTACACTTTTACAAGGACACTGACTATTACTGTCAACTTCTGGGTTACCATGGAAAGAGAGAAAGAGAGAGAGAACAGCGAGCAGCTCGTGAGTCGTCATGGTGACCGAGGGCGGCGTTATGTGATGGAGAGCTGGTGTTCAGCATGCTGAGATAAATACAAGGTCAGCTGTTTGTTAGACAGACACACAGACACACATGGCTTTGGACACTGGATGAGCTTTGTGTGCCCACAGAAAGGTGGGTTTTGGAGGATTGATCAGGAGAATCAATCAGTGGCTCTCACAGTGTGGAAAGGGTGTGACCGGTGGGAGGTTATCCGTGTTGCCAACCCTTGCCTGGGTTGATAACTTTGCCACAGAAGACAGTCTCCTTTTTGAGGTCACAGTCGGTGACTTTAAAGGAAGAGAAGAGTGGAGAGGAAGGTTTGAAACAGAAGAAACCTAGTGACGAAGGGGTCACTGTTTGGACTCTCCTAAGTAGCCCGTAAGGGTGAGTCTGAGTTCCATTCGAATACGAAGGTGTGACTGTCACATAGTTAATCCACAGGAGTGGGTTCTCTGGTGAGGGGAGTACCTTTGTGAATACCACTTGTGTGTTACCCTTGTTTGGGTGGGGTAGTTCACTGAAGAAAGGCACCCCTGTGACAAATCACTGTTGGAGTTATTTCTTATGTCGTGGTACTGGATAAGTGGCTATCACGTTGCGTGTTTGGGGTAACCTTGTGTGGAAACTACCTGTGTGTGATAATCCTTGCCTGGGTTGGTAGTTTTACCACTTGAAGAAGATCCCCTTTGTGATAGGCTACTGTTGGTGATAATCCATATGTAGATTCTGTTGGAGTATAAAATCTCCAGCCCTTGTTATCTTGTATTGCTGTCGTGGAATCTGTGGACTATCTCTCATTAACTAACCTGTGCATCTGAACTGAACTTTTCTGACCTACCATTCTAAGGCTGTATCAATTACCACCTACGCTTAAAGAAGCTTGGCTTTTATATTTACACACATATATACATGAAACACTGTTAACCTGTTTGATTTATCTGGTTATATATTACTGTATTGCATAGTTACTAATAAAATAGCTTATGTTAACAGCAATACCAGACTCCAACTGTTTTCCATTTTTGCTGGTTCTTTAACCCGTTACGGGGTACGTAACAGTATGAATTCAGTAAGTAAATGTTACCTTTATCCTTATATTCTGCAGGCGTAGCACACCTGCTGGGGATCATGGCAGTCCTAAGGGTAGTCAACAGAATGAGAGCATGATAATGATCCTAGGATCAAGAGGAGGAAGATGTTGGCCAGAAAGAACTACAGCTGTATTGACTGACTACAGTCACTCACAAATACACACATGTTCCTCAACCAACAGACAGCCTCACAACAGGCATTATATGTGTCAACAATCAAAATCAATCAATCAGCTTCTCTTCAGAAGCGACAGAGTCCGATGGATCCCGGGATGGCAGGCGAAACGAGATGTGTGCCCCCACTGGAGAACCTGAGACCGAACAGAATCTGGGTCAGGTTGAGTCCGCTGGGCCTCTTTGACTACGGCCTCAATCTCCCAGGTGAGGGCAGCCACTACACAGGATGGTTTCAGGGTTGGGAAGGCCTTCCTCGGAAATGTGTTGATGGGAAAGAGCATCGGGCTTCCCGTTCTTGGACCCTGGACAATAGGTGAGTGTAAATCCGAACCAGCCAAAAAATAATGCCCAATGGGCTTGACGGGAATTCGGGCGTTTGGTGGTTTGGATATATGCGACATTCTTGTGATCAGTCCAGACAATAAATGGATGCTCCGCTCCCTCCAGCCAGTGCCTCCACTCCTCCAAAGCAAGTCTGACCGCCAGTAACTCCCGGTTCCCTATGTCGTAATTTCGTTCAGCGGGGGATAGCTGGCAAGAGAAGAAGGTACAGGGATGAAGTTTTTGATCAGGGCCTGAACGTTGGGAGAGGACTGCTCCCACCCCAGAGTCAGAGGCGTCGACCTCCACAATGAATTGATAAGAGGGGTTTGGTTGAACCAGGATGGGAGCGGAGGTGAAACGCCTCTTCAGCTCCGAGAAAGCAGCGTCGGCTTTGGGATTCCAGTGAAAAGGGGTCTTAGAAGAGGTGAGTCGAGTAAGGGGCGCTGCCACCCGGCTGTAATCCCTGACGATAAAAGTCTGCGAACCCCGGAGATCGCTGGAGTTGCTTGAGTGTCGTGGGTGTTGGCCACCGCCCGGATCTTTTCGGGATCTGCCTTCACTTGCCCGCCTTCACTTACATCTCAATGATGTATCCTAAGAAACTGACTGAAGGAACGTGAAACTCACACTTCTCAGCTTTTACGAATAGTTTGTTCTCCCAGAGCCTCTGCAGAACCTAACGGACATGGTGGGTGCATTCCTGAAGGCTGTTGGAGAAGATTAAGGTGTCATCCAAATAAACAAACATGAAGCGGTTAACAAAATCTCTAAGGACATCGTTTATCAGGGCTTGGAAACGACGGGGGCATTGGTGAGGCCGAATGGCTTGACCAGGCATTCAAAGTGACCATGAGGGGTGTTGAATGCGGCTTTCCACTCATCTCCCTCCCTTATCCTGACCAGATGATAGACACTTTGTAGGTCCAACTTGGAGATGATGGTGGCTCCATGAAGTCGTTCGAAAGCAGAGTTGAGAAGGGGTAGTGGATATTTGTTCTTTACGGTTATGCTATTTAGGACTCGGTAATCAATGCAGGGGCTCAGTGAACCATTTTTCTTCCCCACGAAGAAGAAACCTGCGCCAGCAGGGAAAGATGAGGGTCAGATAATGCCCGCCGTGAGAGTTTCATTTAAGTAAGCCTCCTTTGCTTCCCTTTCTGGCCGGGACAAGTTATACATTTGGTGGGTAGAGGGGCTCCGGGGAGAAGGTCAATAGCACAATCATAAGGGTGCTGCAGAGGCAGGGAAAGAGCCCGTTGTTTACTGAACACTTCTCCCAGATCGTGGTACTCTACTGGAACCTTGGATAAGTCGGGGGTTTCAGCGGCAGACGAGGTCACGGTGACTTTCACAGGGGAAAGAGCCGATTGAAGACAAGTGGAGTGACAGAACGGACTCCAGCTGGCTATCTTCCCAGTGGACCAATCAATATGGGGATTATTAGATTAGATTAGATTATTAGGACATGCAGTCCTCCTTTATTGTCGTTTAGTAATGCATGCATTGAGCAAGGATACAATGTTCCTCCAGTACAATATCACAGAAACACAAGACAAACCAAGACTGAAAAACTGACAAAAACCACATAATTATAACATATAGTTACAAAAGTGCAAAGCAAGACCATAATTTGATAAAGAACAGACCACGGGCATGGTAAAAAAAAGTCTCAAAGTCTCTCAAAAGTCCCATCATCTCACGCAGACAGTAGAAGGAAGAAAAACTCTCCCTGCCATGAACCTCCAGCACCGCAAACTTGCCGATGCAGCACCCTGGAAGCACCTGACCACAGCCGACTCTTGAGTCCGTCTGAAAATTTCGGGCCTCCGACCAGCCCTCCGACGCCAAGCACCGAGCACCATCTCTGTCGAGCGCTTTGACCCCGGCCCTGGCCGCCAAGAAATAGGCAAAGCTGAAGATTTGGGGCCTTCCCCTCCTGAGATTCTCGATCGCACAGTAGCAGCGGCAGTGAAGCGGGCATTTCAGAAGTTTCTCCAGATGTTCTTCCGTGCTTCTCACATCTGTCTCCATCAAATCAAGATTGTGCACGGTACCTACTTAACAAATACCGCTATCATTCCGGAGCGGCCGCATGCGCTGTGTTGTGCTGCCATCTTCTCCTCCCCTCAATACAATTATTATTATTATTATTAAACCAGGGGTACCCTTAGAATGATAAGAGTTTGAGGAGAGGAAATTAGGTTAAATTGTACCTGCTGCCAATAGTTCCCAGACAGAGTAAAAGACTGTGTATGCAGTGTGTGACCTGGGCCAGAAGTCCACTGTCTAGTGCCCGGGCTTCAAGAAGGGTACTGAAAGGCTCCCGAGGAATTTCAGCCCGGGAAGCAATGTCTTCTTCCAGATGGTTCCCCTCAGCACCGGAGTCCACTAGAGCTGACAGAAGCAGGGATTGTTTGTTGTAACATACAGTTGCCGGCACCTGCATCCGGATTTGGGGGACGGAAGGGAATGTTGTTTGGCTCACCAGGGTCCCCCTTTCTACTGGTGCCTTCCCTTTTGGCCGAAGGGTACAGGTAGCATGGAAGTGGCTGGACTGGCCGCAATAGAGACATTCCCCCGCTCTGAATCTCTGAAGTCGCTCTGTGGGAGAAAGGCAGTTCCATCCCAGCTGCATGGGTTCCTTTCCTGGGACAGTGGAAACAGCCGGGCTGGGAGCTATTCTAGGGGCAGGATGAGAAGAGAGGCTTATGCTGGTGGGAGACAGTAATGAGTGCCGTGGAGCGACCAAAGGTGGAGGACGACCAGATCTTTCCCTATGACGTTCTTGGAGACGATTGCCCAACTTGGTGGCTATCGAGATTAAGGAATCCAGGCTGTTGGTGTCATATAACCAGATAACCATATAGCAATTACAGCACTGAAACAGGCCATCTTGGCCCTTCTAGTCTGTGCCGAGCTCTCACTCTCACCTAGTCCCACCAACTTGCACTCAGTCCATAACCCTCCATTCCTTTCCTGTCCATATATCTATACAATTTAACTTTGAATGACAACATCAAACCTGCCTCAACCACTTCTGCTGGAAGCTCGTTCCACACAGCTACCACTCTCTGAGTAAAGAAGTCCCCTCTCATGTTACCCATAAACTTTTGCCCTTTAACTCTCGACTCATGTCCTCTTGTTTGAATCCCCCCCACTCTCAATGGAAAAAGCCTATCCACGTCAACTCTATCCAAGCCCCTCATAATTTTAAATATCTCTATCGTCCCCCCTCAACCTTCTAAGCTCCAAAGAATAAAGACCTAACTTGTTCAACCTTTCTCTGTAACTTAGGAGATGAAACCCAGGCAACATTTTAGTAAATCTCCTCTGTACTCTCTCAATTTTATTGACATCTTTCCTATAATTCGGTGACCAGAACTGTACACAATACTCCAAATTTGACCTCACCAATGCCTTATACAATTTCAACATTACATCCCAACTTCTATACTCAATGCTCTGATTTATAAAGACCAGCATATCAAAAGCTTTCTTCACCACCCTATCCACATGAGATTCTACCTTCAGGGAACTATGCACCATTATTCCAAGATCCCTCTGTTCTACAGCATTCTTCAATGCCCTGCCATTTACCATGTATGTCCTACTTTGATTAGTCCCACCAAAATGTAGCACCTCACATTTATCAGCATTAAACTCCATCTGCCATCTTTCAGCCCACTCTTCTAACTGGCGTAAATCTTTCTGCAAGCTTAGAAAACCTACTTCATTATCCACAACGCCACCTATCTTAGTATTATCTGCATACTTACTAATCCAATTTACCACCCCATCATCCAGATATGACAAACAACATCGGTCATCTCTTGCCGCCAACTTGTCTTTCATCTTGTCGCTGAGACCATCCTGAAATATCTCTTGGTATGCCTCATCGTTCCACCCCGAGTCAGCCGCTAATGTCCGGAACTCCACGGAATACTCAGCAATGCTGCGTGAGCCCTGACGGAGAGAGAGCAAACGCTTAGCGGCATCTTTACCACAGACAGGGTGGTCAAAGATTTCTCTCATTTCCATGATAAAGTTGGGGAAAGAAGAGCAGATCTCTGGTTGATTATCCCAGACAGCTGTAGCCCACTCTAAGGCACTTCCCCGCAACAACCCCATGATATAAGCTATCTTTGACTTATCTGTGGAGTACGTGGATGACTGCTGTTCGAACATCAAGGAGCATTGCAGCAGAAAGGCCTGGCACTTCCCCAAATCCCCAGCGTAGTGTTCTGGTTCAGGTATGTGCGGTTCTCTTGGCGGGGATGTTGCTGACACATAGTGGGTTGCCACTACAGGCGGTCTGGACTGGTTTGATGGAGTCCCAGCAGTGGATGGGGTAAGATTAGTGGACACACAGTCCACCTGGTCACCGATCTTCGTTATATTCGCGGACAGGGAACAGAGGTTCTCCACGACATCCCGGAGAAGTTGATCGTACAGACTCTGTTGGGAGCCCTGGCTGGTGAGGGCTTATTGCAAGGTCTTTGTCACCACTGGGTCCATTTGGGCCAGTTTGTTCTGTTGCCATGAGCAAAGGAAGCGAACCCAAGTGCAGGACACAGGCACAGAGATTGAGTTTGGATGCTTACACGGGCGCAAATGCCAAACAGCGAACAGGAGGGATCTTGACATGGAGCCCTGATGTGGAGCCTTGACATGGAGAGTTGACTCAGAGACTAGACATGGAGCCTCATAGGTAAACCTTGAAACCAGAACTAATCTTACAGCAAACGGTTCTAAGCGGTCGGGAATGTAGTTATCTCAGAGGAAAAAGACCAACGAACTGGCGACTAGTGGTTGTGATGCTGGGGTTCTTATACTGCAGTTCTTGATGGAAACCAGGTGTGCTGTTATCAAAGCGAACTAGAAGCAATTGGGAATTTAACGGTTGGAACCGTGGCACAATCAAAGGAAATTAAGAACAAGATAGGGAATTAATGATCGGGACCATGACAGTGTTTGACTTGGCAGGGGAAGCTTCCACCCATTTCATAAAGGTATCTATTACTACCAGAATATATTTGTACCCTCCTGGAGTGAGTGGGAAGGGACCAACACATCTATCTTCAAATTAGTCCAAGGCCCTTCCACTGGTCTGGAGTGTCGAAGGTTTCCTTTCTTTACATTTCTGTCAGGATTGTATTGTACATAAATCATGCAATTCCTGACATGGTGCTCCACTTCTTCTTTCATCTTAGGCAACCAGCCCACTTCTTTGATCTTTTCCAGGGTGCTTTTGCACCCCTGCTGTCCCCATAGATCATGGGAACAATGGATCATCTGGTTTTTTCCTCCCTCCGGAACCACAAGCTTTCCTTGATGAAGGGCAACTCCATCTTTGACAAACATTCCCTTGTGCTCTTTGTATATTTCAGACCCTGCTCCTTCAATTTTTTTAAAAATTCTTTATCTTTCTCCTGTTTCTCTGTTAAATGCAAAGTGATTTGGAGTCCATGTGCAGAACAGCCCAAAAGTTAACTTGCAGTTTGAATTGGTGGTGAGGAAGACAAATGCAATGTTAGCATTCATTTCAAGAGGTCTTGAATACAAGAACAGGCTTTATGAGGCAGTGGTGAGGCCTCACCTTGTGTATTGTGAACAGTTTTGGGATCCTCATCTAAGAAAAGATGTGCTGGCATTGAAGAGAGTACAGAGGCGATACACAAGGGTGATTTGGGGAATGAAATGAGGAATGGTTTGATGGCTCTGGGTCTATATTGGTTAAGGTGGGGGGGGGTGGGTGGGTCTCACTGAAACCTTTTGAATGTTGTAAGGCCTAGACATAGTAGATGCGGAAAGGATGTTTCCCATGGTGGGTAAGTCTAAGAGAGAGGGCACAGCCTCAGGATAGAGGGGTGTCCATTTCAAACAGAAATGCGGAGAAATTACTTTAGCCAGAGGGTGGTGAATTTGTGAAATTTATTATCACAGGCAGCTGTGGAGGCTAGGTCATTGGGTGTATGTAGGCCGAGATTGATAGGTTCTTGATTCGACATGGCATCAAAAGTTATGGGGAGAAGGCCAGGAAATGGGGTTGAGAAGGGGAAAAAAGGATCAGCTATGATTGAATGGGGAAGCAGACTCAATGGGCCAAATGGCCTAATTTTGTCTCTATATCTTATGGTTTTATCCTTAGCAATATCTCTAACCTGCTGTATCCTGAACGTGTGGTGTGTTATATTTTTAGTTTTGATTTCCTGTCCCAGCTCCCCACCTCTCGGATAGTAACTCGGGGAGCCAATCGTGCAGATGGTTGTACAGGCTCCTGTTGGTAGGGTGTTGATGGGAATTCCTTGGAAAATAGTAATTTGTAATTATCCATAGCCATATCTAGTAGCTTCATCTGCTAAGTCATTCCAATCAATTCACCACGATCCCCTCTTTCAGATCTAAAAGCACATATTATTCCTTGCTGTGCAGCAAGTTGGTCCTGCAGCTTTTGAATCTGCTTTAAACACTTTGCATGATCGCCAGTGTTACTATTCCTTTCCTGTGGTGATTTCTGAATCACATTTAAATCGCTGTACTGTTTCCTTAATCCTTTCACTTCATTCAGGATTAAAGGCAAAGTGAATAGGAATAAGGAACCTTGGTTCTCAAGGGATATTGCAACTCTGATAAAGAAGAAGAGGGAGTTGTATGACATGTATAGGAAGCAGGGAGTAAATAAGGTGCTTGAGGAGTATAAGAAGTGCAAGAAAATACTTAAGAAAGAAATCAGGAGGGCTAAAAGAAGACATGAGGTTGCCTTGGCAGTCAAAGTGAAGGATAATCCAAAGAGCTTTTACAGGTATATTAAGAGCAAAAGGATTGTAAGGGATAAAATTGGTCCTCTTGAAGATCAGAGTGGTTGGCTATGTGCGGAACCAAAGGAAATGGGGGAGATCTTAAATAGGTTTTTTGCATCTGTATTTACTAAGGAAACTGGCATGAAGTCTATGGAACTAAGGGAAACAAGTCGTGAGATCATGGAAACTGTACAGATTGAAAAGGAGGAGGTGCTTGCTGTCTCGAGAAAAATTAAAGTGGATAAATCCCCGGGACCTGACAGCGTGTTCCCTTGGACCTTGAAGGAGACTAGTGTTGAAATTGCAGGGGCCCTGGCAGAAATATTTAAAATGTCGCTGTCTACAGGTGAGGTGCCGGAGGATTGGAGAGTGGCTCATGTTGTTCCGTTGTTTAAAAAAGGATCGAAAAGTAATCCGGGAAATTATAGGCCAGTAAGTTTAACGTCGGTAGCAGGTAAGTTATTGGAGGGAGTACTAAGAAACAGAATCTACAAGCATTTGGATAGACAGGGACTTATTAGGGAGAGTCAACATGGCTTTGTGCGTGGTAGGTCATGTTTGACCAATCTATTTTTTCGAGGAGGTTACCAGGAAAGTGGATGAAGGGAAGGCAGTGGATATTGTCTACATGGACTTCAGTAAGGCCTTTGACAAGGTCCCGCATGGGAGGTTAGTTAGCAAAATTCAGTCGCTACATGGAGAGGTGGTAAATTGGATTAGACATTGGCTTAATGGAAGAAGCCAAAGAGTGGTAGTAGAGAATTGCTTCTCCGAGTGGAGGCCCGTGACTAGTGGTGTGCCACAGGGATCAGTGCTGGGTCCATTGTTATTTGTTATCTATATCAATGATCTGGATGATAATGTGGTAAATTGGATCAGCGAATTTGCTGATGATACAAAGATTGGAGGTGTAGTAGACAGTGAGGAAGGTTTTCAGAGCCTGCAGTGGGACTTGGACCAGCTGGAAAAATGGGCTGAAAAATGGCAGATGGAGTTTAATACAGACAAGTGTGAGGTATTGCATGTTGGAAGGACAAACCAAGGTAGAACATACAGGGTTAGTGGTGAGGCACTGAGGAGTGCAGTGGAACAGAGGGATCTGGGAATACAGATACAAAATTCCCTAAAAGTGGCGTCACAGGTAGATAGGGTTGAAAAGAGAGCTTTTGGTACATTGGCCTTTATTAATCAAAGTATTGAGTATAAGAGCTGGAATGTTATGATGAGGTTGTATAAGACATTGGTGAGGCCGAATCTGGAGTATTGTATTCAGTTTTGGTCACCAAATTACAGGAAGGATATAAATAAGGTTGAAAGAGTGCAGAGAAGCTTTACAAGGATGTTGCCGGGACTTGAGAAAGTCTTGAGTCTGACTTGAGAAACTCAGTTACAGAGAAAGGTTGAATAGTTTAGGACTTTATTCCCTGGAGCATAGAAGAATGAGGGGAGATTTGATAGAGGTATATAAAATTATGATGGGTATAGATAGAGTGAATGCAAGCAGGCTTTTTCCACTGAGGCAAGGGGAGAAAAAAACCAGAGGACATGGGTTAAGGGTGAGGGGGGAAAAGTTTAAAGGGAACATTAGGGGGGGCTTCTTCACACAGACAGTGGTGGGAGTATGGAATGAGCTGCCAGACGAGGTGGTAAATGCAGGTTCTTTTTTAACATTTAAGAATAAATTGGACGGATATATGGATGGGAGGTGTATGGAGGGATATGGTGCGTGTGCAGGTCAGTGGGACGAGGCAGAAAATGGTTCGGCACAGCTAAGAAGGGCCAAAAGGCCTGTTTCTGTGCTGCAGTTTCTATGGTTCTATTCTTTGCTAGTTCGGCTGCTTCCTCCAGTTTACTTTTCTTTTTAAGTAATTTATCACACTTCAACTGAACCTGGTTCTTATGCACCAAGTCTATACCTCTCTGACTCTTAGATTAGTAACTCTTTAAAGGTTTCTACCTCCTTCTAACCTTTCACCCTAGGTTTCTGCTTTTTTGTAGTATTTCCTGTTGTAACCTATCTCGCTGGGCTTCTACTTCTTGCCGATATTCTAGGATTTCCTGTTGTAACCTATCTCACTTGGCTCTGCTTTATTCGCTTTCCATTTCTAATCTCTGCTGCTCTAACAAATCCTCAATTAAGCAGTCAACTGCTACTGGTTTTTATAATTGTTTAAACTTTCTGACAACAGCTTCCCTTGGGCAAATTTCCAAAAGGCACCCCCAGCAATTTTCCATTCACAGCCACGGTGACCGACCAACTTATGATATTGCAGTCACTTTCCAACACATATTTCTGGAGGTATCCCCTCCAATGAAAACAATCCAAATCATCCAGACTTGCAGAGTTTCCTGGATTAGTAAACGCTAACTACCCAGCCCCAGATCTCTCTGTACCTCACCCATGTGGTCCAACTCGAGTGGCCCACTGAACGAAGAGATATAGCCTCAAGATCCCACAGCGATGCCGATGTGGCTCTTATTGGGGCGGGGGGAAAAGGGAGAAGGGAGGGCGAAAGTTAGCCTGAGGAGAGGTGAGTGGGTAGGAGAGGTGGGGGAGAGGGGGAAGGAGAAGGTGGGAAGGTGGGAACAGAAGGGTGAGGGGGAGAGAGGAAAAGTGGGGGAAGGGGGAAAGGGGAAAGGGTGGGGAAGAGATGGGTGAAGATAGGAGAAGAGAGGAAGGGAAGGATTGGAGAGAGGGGGAGTGAGAGAGAGTGTAATGTTGAATCAGGGTCTGCCAAGTGAGACAAAAAAAATGCACTGACTTCAAATAAGTATATTTATTTAGAAACGGTAAAAAATTGACCAAACATTCATGTTCCCCAAGTTACAGACACTACAAAGCTGAATATTCCACAAACCTCTGTTCTACAGCATTCTTCAATGCCCTACCATTTACCATGTATGTCCTATTTTGATTAGTCCTACCAAAATGTAGCACCTCACATTTTTCAGCATCTGCCATCTTTCAGTCCACTCTTCTAACTGGCGTAAATCTCTCTGCAAGCTTTGAAAACCTACTTCATCATCCACATCATCTGCATACTTACTGATCCAATTTACCACCCCATCATCCAGATCATTAATATATATGACAAACAACATTTGACCCAGTACAGATCCCCGAGGCACACCGCTACACACTGTCCTCCAATGTGACATACAGTGATCCACCACTACTCTCTGGCGTCTCCCATCTAGCCACTGTTGAATCCATTTTACTACTTCGATATTAATGCCTAACGATTGAACCCTTCTAACTAACCTTCCGTGTGGAACCTTGTCAAAGGCCTTACTGAAGTCCATAGAGACAATATCCACCACTTCACCCTCGTCAACTTTCTTAGTAACCTCATTAAAAAATTCAATAAGATTTGTCAAACATGACCTTCCACGCACAAATCCATGTTTACTGTTCCTAATCAGACCCTGTCTATCCGGATAATTATATATACCATCTCTAAGAATACCTTCCATCAATTTATTCACCACTGACATCAAACTCACAGGGCTATAATTGCCAGGTTTACACTTAGAACCCTTTTTAAACAATGGAACCACATGAGCAATACGCCAATCCTCCAGCACCATCCCCGTTTCTAATGACATTTGAAGTATTTCTATCAGAGCCCCTGCTATTTCCACACTAACTTCCCTCAAGGTCCTAGGAAATATCTTGTCCGGACCCAGAGACTTATCCACTTTTATATTCCTTAAAAGCGCCAGTACTTGCTCTTCTTTAATCGTCATACTTTCCATAACTACCCTTCTTGGTTACTTTACCTTACACCATTCAATATCCTTCTTCCTAGTGAATACTGAAGAAAAGAAATTGTTCAAAATCTCCCCCATCTCTTTTGGCTCCGCACATAGCCGTCCACTCTGATTCTCTAAGGGACCAATTTTATCCCTCACTATCCTTTTGCCACTAACATAACTGTAGAAACCCTTTGGATTTATTTTCACATTACTTGCCAAAGCAGCCTTGTATCTTCTCTTAGCTTTTCTAATTTCTTTCTTAAGATTCTTTTTACATTCTTTATATTCCTCGAGCACCTCATTAACTCCAAGCTGCATATATTTATTGAAGATCCATCTCTTTTCCCAAACCAAGTTTCCAATATCCCTTGAAAACCATGGCTCTCTCAAACTTTTAACCTTTCCTTTCAACCTAACAGGAATATAAAGATCCTGTACCCTCAAAATTTCACCTTTAAATGACCTCCATTTCTCTATTACATCCTTCCCATAAAACAAATTGTCCCAATCCACTGCTTCTAAATCCTTTTGTATCTCCTCAAAGTTAGCCTTCCTCCAATCAAAAATCTCAATCATAGGTCCAGTCCTATCCTTCTCCATAATTACACTGAAACTGATGGTACTGTGATCACTGGACCCGAAGTGCTCCCCAACACATACCTCCGTCACCTGCCCGATCTCATTCCCTAACAGGAGATCCAACACTGCCCCTTTTCTAGTTGGTACCTCTATGTATTGCTCCAAAAAACTATCTTGCACACATTTGACAAACTCCAAACCATCCAGCCCTTTTCCAGAATGGGCTTCCCAGTCTATGTGTGGAAAATTAAAATCTCCCACAATCACAACCTTGTGCTTACTACAAATATCTGCTACCTCCTTATAAATTTGCTCCTCCAGTTCTCGGTCCCCATTAGGTGGTCTATAATACACCCCTATAAGCATCACAACATCTTTCCTATTCCTCAATTCCACCCAAATAGCCTCCCTAGATGAGTCCACTGATCTATCCTGCCAGAGCATCGCCGTTATATTTTCTCTGACAAGCAATGCAGCACCTCCCCCTCTTGCCCCTCCTATTCTATCACACCTGAAGCAACGAAATCCTGGAATATTTAGTTGCTAATCACACCCCTCCTGCGACTATGTTTCACTACTAGCTACAACATCATATTTTCAGGTATCAATCCACGCTCTAAGCTCATCCACCTTTCTAACAATGCGCCTAGCATTAAAATAGATGCATTTTAGAAACTCTCCACCTCCCACTCTCTGTTTATCCTTAATGGATAGACTGAGTCTTGCTTTTCTCACCATTATACCAAGCTCTTTTCTGTGGTTCATTTGCCAGGCATGATGGGTGACTGTAGCAGCATGGAATCCAGGCACACAGACCTTTCTGTGCTGTCACATCTCGTGGAATGTCAACTCTGCACTCTTCCGACAATGTGACTGAGGAGAAAAGGAACAGTGTTTGTCATTGGAGGGTTGAGATCCACCAGACTCCATTGTGCTTGAATCAGACCTTTACCAATGTGGGAGTACAAAGTCAATGTACTATGTGCACCATACATCTTGTGATTGTTTCCTTTCAATGGTCTTAAAATCCAAATTGCATCGTACTGAGGGGCAGCTGCTTTGACTGTTATGTTTTACTTAGGGGAAAACCAAGCGATCTCTCTCTGGAACCCGTTGAGTTGGGAGAAGGATCTAATAAGAAGCACAAAAGCAGCAATTAAAAGTTTGCTGTTCAGATTGAAGGCAAGTTTTGAATTCCTTCCATAGTAGGAGTCTAAGGTTAGAAGACACAAGTTCATAGCCAGAGGAGAAAGATTACAAGAGTCCTGAGGGGCAAGTTTTTCACAGAGATGAAGGTAGTTTATGTAACAATTGCTGGAAAAGTGGCAGAAGCATACACAATTGCAGGTTCATGGATTGATAGGTATGGACAAAATGCAGGCAAGTGGGACAAGTTTAGAAAGGCACCTTGGTCAACATGGATGCTTTGGGACAAAGGGCTATTTCCATGCTGTATAGCTCTGTAACCCCATCACGCTGTGCACAAAGGAGGTTAAGTACCAGTACCACAGCTTATCCACAACTGGGTCACTGACTTAGACTTGGGTGCAATCTCCAACCATATAGATAATGCAAAGCCCAGTGAACTGTGAGGACAGTAAAAGATTTTAAGGAGACAGAGATGGTATGGTGGAATGAGCAGAGAGATGACAGGCATGAGATCACAGTGGATGGCACGGCTGTGCCGTGGGCAGAATGGTAGTGTTGACGTTAGCACAATGCTATTACAGCAGCAGTTAACAATGTTCAATCCGCTGCTCACTGTTATGTTCTTCCTATGACTGTGTGGGTTTCCTCCAGGTGCTCTGGTTTCCTCCCACATTCCAACGATGCTCGGTTAATGTTGGTGGGTTCTGGGCATGCTATGTTGGGACAAGAAGTATGGTGACACTTGCAAGCTGCCCCAGTACATTTTTAGAAGTTACCATAGCCTTCTATTTTTCTAAGCTCCATGTACCTATCCAGGAGTCTCTTAAAAGATTCTATCACATCCGCCTCCACCACCGTCGCCAGCAGCCCATCCCACACACTCACCACTCTCTGCGTAAAAAGCTTACCCCTGATATCTCCTCTGTACCTGCTTCCATGCACCTTAAAACTGTGCCCTCTCGTGTTGGCTATTTCAGCCCTGGGAAAAAGCCTCTGACTATCCACACGATCAATGCCTCTCATTATCTCATACACCTCTATCAAGTCACCTCTCATCCGCTGTCGCTCCAAGGAGAAAAGGCCGAGTTCACTCAACCTATTCTCATAAGGCATGCTTCCCAATCCAGGCAACATCCTTGTAACCTCCTCTACACCCTCTCAATGGTTTACACATCCTTCCTGTAGTGAGCTAACCAGAACTGAGCACAGTACTCCAAGTGGGGTCTGACCAGGGTCCTATATAGCTGCAACATTACCTCTCGACTCCTGAACTCAATCCCAAGATTGATGAAGGCCAATGCACTATATGCTTTCTTAACACAGAGTCAACCTGCGCAGCAGGTTTGAGTGTCCTATGGACTTGGACCCCAAGATCCCTCTGATCCCCCAAACTGCCAAGAGTCTTATTATTAATAATAAGATTCAGGCACACCTGAGGACTGGGAGAAATTCAGAGTCCAGCAGAGGAGGACAAAGGGCTTAATTAGGAAAGGAAAAAAAAGATTATGAGAGAAAGCTGCAGGCCAGGCAGCATCTCTAGGCAGAGGTACAGTTGATGTTTCGGGCCGAGACCCTTCCTGACGAAGGGTCTCGGCCCGAAACGTCGACTGTACCTCTTCCTAGAGATGCTGCCTGGCCTGCTGCGTTCACCAGCAACTTTGATGTGTGTTGCTTGAATTTCCAGCATCTGCAGAATTCCTGTTGTTTGAGAGAAAGCTGTCAGGGAACATAGAAACTGACTGTAAAAGCTTTTACAGACATGTGAAAAGAAAAAAAGATTGGTTAAGACTCTTACAGTCAGAAACAGGTGAATTGATCATGGGGAACAAGGACATGGCAGACCAATTGAATAACTACATTGGTTCTGTCTTCACTAAGGAGGACATAAATAATCTTCCAGAAATAGTAGGGGACCGAAGGTCTAGTGAGGTGGAGGAACTGAGGGAAATCCATGTTAGTAGGGAAGTGGTGTTAGGTAAATTGAAGGGATTAAAGGCAGATAAATCCCCAGGGCCAGATGGTCTGCATCCTAGAGTGCTTAAGGAAGTAGCCCAAGAAATAGTGGATGCACTAGTGATAATTTTTCAAAACTCTTTAGATTCTGGATTAGTTCCTGAGGATTAGAGGGTGGCTAATGTAACTCCGCTTTTTAAAAAAGGAGGGAGAGAGAAACTGGGGAATTATAGACTGGTTAACCTGACATCGGCAGAGGGGAAAATGCTAGAGTCAGTTATCAAAGATGCACATTTGGAAAGCGGTGAAATCATCGGACAAAGTCAGCATGGATTTGTGAAGGGAGAATCATGTCTGACGAATGTTATAGAATTTATTGAGAATGTAACTATTAGAGTGAATAGGGGAGAAATAGTGGATGTGGTATATTTGGATTTTCAAAAGGCTTTTGACAAGGTCCCACACAGGAGATTAGTATGCAATCTGAAAGCACATGGTATTGGGGGTATGGTATTGATGTGGATAGAGACAGGAAGCAAAGAATGGGAATAAACGGGACGTTTTCAGAATGGCAGGCAGTGACTAGTGGGGTACCACAAGGCTCAGTGCTGGGACCCCAGTTGTTTACAATATATATTAATGATTTAGACGAGGGAATTAAATGCAGCATCTCCAAGTTTGTAGATGACACGAAGCTGGGTGGCACTGTTAGCTGTGAGGAGGATGCTAAGAGGATGCAGAGTGACTTGGATAGGTTAGGTGAGTGGGCAAATTCATAGCAGATTCAATTTAATGTGGATAAATGTGAGGTTATCCACTTTGGTGGCAAGAACATGAAAACAGATTATTATCTGAATGGTGGCCTATTAGGAAAAGGGGAGGTGCGATGAGACCTGGGTGTCATTATACACCAGTCATTGAAAGTGGGCATGCAGGTACAGCAGGCGGTGAAAAAGGCGAATGGTATGTTGGCATTCATAGCAAGAGGATTCGAGTACAGGAGCAGGGAGGTTCTACTGCAGTTATACAAGGCCTTGGTGAGACAACACCTGGAGTATTGTGTGCAGTTTTGGTCCCCTAATCTGAGAAAAGACATTCTTGCCATACAGGGAGTACAAAGAAGGTTCACCAGATTGATGCCTGGGATGGCAGGACTTTCATATGAAGAAAGACTGGATCGACTAGGCTTATACTCGCTGGAATTTAGAAGATTGAGGGGGGCTCTTATTGAAACATATAAAATTCTAAAGAGATTGGACAGGCTAGATGCAGGAAGATTGCTCCCGATGTTGGGGAAGTCCAGAATGAGAGGTCACAGTTTAAGGATAAAGGAGAAGCCTCTTCGGACCGAGATGAGGAGAGACTTCTTCACACAGAGAGTGGTGAATCTGTGGAATTCTCTGCCACAGGAAACAGTTGAGGCCAGTTCATTAGCTATATTTAAAAGGGAGTTAGATATGGCCCTTGTGACTAAAGGGATCAGGGGGTATGGAGAGAAAGCAGGTACAGGGTTCTGAGTTGGATGATCATCCATGATCATACTGAATGGTGGTGCAGGCTCGAAGGGCCGAAGGGCCTACTCTTGCACCTATTTTCAATGTTTCTGTGTTTCTACGTTTGGAATACTATATTTTGCCATCATATTTGACCTACCAAAATGAACTGCTTCATACTTACCTGTGTTGAACTCCATCTGCCTCTTCTCAGTCCAGTTTTGCATCCTATCGATGTCCACTGCAACCTTTGACAGCCCTCCACATTATCCACAAAACCCTGAACGTTTGTGTCATCAGCAAATTTACTAACCCATCCCTCCACTTCCTCATCCAGGTCATTTATGAAAATCACAATGACTAGGTGTCCCAGTACAGATCCCTGAGGCACACCACTGGTCACAGACCTCCATGCAGAATATGACCTGTCTACAACCACTCTTTGCATTCTGTGAGCAAGCCAATTCTGGATCCACAAAGCAAGGTCCCCTTGGATCCCATGCCTCCTTACTTTCTCAATGAGCCTTGCATGGAGTACCTTATCAAATGCCTTGCTAAAATCTATATACACTACATCTACTGCTCTGCCTTCATCAATGTGTTTAGTCACATCCTCAAAAAATTATTCAGGCTCGTAAAGCACAACCTGCCTTTGACAAAGCCATACTGACTATTCCTAATCATATTATGCCTCTCCAAACATTCATAAATCCTGACTCTCAGGATCTCCTCCATCAACTTACCAACCACTGAAGTAAGACTCACTGGTCTATAGTTTCCTGGGTGATCTCTACACCCTTTCTAAATAAGGGAACAACATCTGCAACCCTCCAATCTTCCTGAACCTCTCCTGTCCCCATTAATGATGCAAAGATCATCGCTAGAGGCTCAGCAACCTCCTCTCTTACCTCCCACAGTAGCCTAGGACACCTCTTATCCGGTCCCGGAGACATAAGGGTCTCGGCCTGAAACATCAGCTGTGCTTCTTCTTATGAATGCTGCCTGGCCTGCTGCGTTCCACCAGCATCTTGTGTGTGTTGCTTGAATTTCCAGCATCTGCAGATTTCCTCGTGTTTACTTATCCAACTTGATGCTTTCCAAAACCTCCAGCACATCCTCTTTCTTAATGTCAATACACGCAAGCTTTTCAATCTGCTGTAAGTCATCCCTACAATCGCCAAGATACTTTTCCATAGTGAATACTGAAGCAAAGTGTTCATTAAGTATCTCTGCTATCTCCTCCGGTTCCATGCACACTTTTCCACTGTCACACTTGATTGGTCCTATCCTCTTGCCCTTCACATACTTGTAGAATGCCTTGGGGTTTTCCTTAATCCTGCTTGCCAAGGCCTTCTCGTGGATAAATACTTATAAACCGAGGAGTTGAGTGGAGTGCAGTGTGAGCACTGAAGAGGTGTTGACGTCAAGAGGGCTCAGCCAGGAGCTCAACAGTGGACAGACTGAAAGGCCCAATCCCCTTCACTTACTCCATTTTCTTGTGAAAGATGATAAGGTGTATTTTGGCAGGAAGAGTGAGTGGAAGTAACGTAAGCAAGGGGTATAATTTCAAACGGGGTTCACGGACAAGGACATTTGTTATGTGCATTATTGATTGAAAGGTCATGTTAAAATAAACAAGATCTGTGGAATATAGAGACTAAATGGAAGAGGAGTTTCTTCTGCCAGAGAATCGTGAATCTGTGGAATTCTCCACCACGTAAAGTAGTTGAAGACAAATCACTAAACATGCTAGAGATGTGCAAAACACTCGGAGAGTAATGTGTAGTTTGGAATACCGCATAATGGAGAAGATGAGATTAAACTGGAAGAAAATCACTTCTTGCCTTGGTTGAGGGGCTTCAATTATATGGAGAGATTAAACTTTTCTTAGAATAGTACAGCACATTACAGGCCCTTCGGCCCACAATGGTGTGCCGACCCTCAAACCCTGCCTCCCAAAGAACCCCCCCCACCTTAAATTCCTCCATATACCTGTCTAGTATTCTCTTAAATTCACTAGTGTATCTGCCTCCACCACTGACTCAGGCACTGCATTCCACGCACCAACCACTCTCTGAGTAAAAAAACCTTCCTCTAATATCCCCCTTGAACTTCCCACCCCTTACCTTAAAGCCATGTCCTCTTGTATTGAGCAGTGGTGCCCTGGGGAAGAAGTGCTGGCTATCCACTCTATCTATTCCTCTTATTATCTTGTACACCTCTATCATGTCTCCTCTCATCCTCCTTCTCTTCAAAGAGTAAAGCCCTAGCTCCCTTAATCTCTGATCATAATGCATACTCTCTAAACCAGGCAGCATCCTGGTAAATCTCCTTTGTACCCTTTCCAATGCTTCCACATCCTTCCTATATTGAGGCGACCAGAACTGGATACAGTACTCCAAGTGTGGCCTAACCAGAGTTTTATAGAGCTGCATCATTACATCGCGACTCTTAAGCTCTATCCCTCGATTTATGAAAGCTAACGCCCCATAGGCTTTCTTAACTACCCTATCTACCTGTGAGGAAACTTTCAGGAATCTGTGGACATGTACCCCCAGATCCCTCTGCTCCTCCACACTACCAAATATCCTGCCATTTACTTTGTACTCTGCCTTGGAGTTTGTCCTTCCAAAGTGTACCACCTCACACTTCTCCGGGTTGGACTCCATCTGCCACTTCTCAGCCCACTTCTGCATCCTATCAATGTCTCTCTGCAATCTTTGACAATCCTCTGCACTATCTACAACACCACCAACCTTTGTGTCGGCTGTAAACTTGCCAACCCACCCTTCTACCTCCACTTCCAGGTCGTTAATATAAATATCAAAAAGTAGAGGTCCCAGAACAGATCCTTGTGGGACACCACTAGTCACAATCCTCCAATCTGAATGTACTCCCTCCACCACGACCCTACAGTGTGGAACCTTGTCAAATGCCTTACTAAAATCCATATAGATCACATCCACTGCACTACCCTCATCTATATGCCTGGTCACCTCCTCAAAGAACTCTATCAGGCTTGTTAGACACGATCTGCCCTTCACAAAGCCATGCTGACTGTCCCTGATCAGACCATGATTCTCTAAATGCCCAGAGATCCTATCTCTAAGAATCTTTTCCAACAGCTTTCCCACCACAGACGTAAGGCTCACTGGTCCATAATTACCTGGACTATCCCTACTACCTTTTTTGAAGAAGGGGACAGACAACATTTGCCTCCCTCCAATCCTCCGGTACCATTCCCATGGACAACGAGGACCTAAAGGTCCTAGCCAGAGGCTCAGCAATCTCTTCCCTCGCCTCGTGGAGCAGCCTGGGGAATATTCCGTCAGGCCCCAGGGGCTTATCCGTCCTAATGTATTTTAACAACTCCAACACCTCCTCTCCCTTAATATCAACATGGTCCAGAACATCAACCTCACTCATATTTTCCTCACCATCATCAAGTTCCCTCTTATTGGTGAATACCGAAAAGAAGTATTCATTGAGGACCTCGCTCATTTCCACAGCCTCCAGGCACATCTTCCCACCTTTATCTCTAATCAGTCCTATCTTCACTCCTGTCATCCTTTTTCTTCACATAATTGAAGAATGCCTTGGGATTTTTCTTTACCCTACTTGCCAAGGCCTTTTCATATCCCCTTCTTGGTCTTCTTAGCCCCATCTTAAGCTCCTGTCTTGCTTCCCTATATTCCTCAATAGACCCATCTGATCCTTGCTCCCTAAACCTCATGTATGCTGCTTTCTTCCACCTGACTAGATTTTCCACCTCACTTGTCACCCATGGTTCCTTCACCCTACCATTCTTTATCTTCCTCACTGGGACAAATTTATCCCTAACATCCTGCAAGAGATCCCTAAACATTGACCACATGTCCATAGTACATTTCCCTGCAAAAACATCATCCCAATTCACACCTGCAAGTTCTAGCCTTATAGCCTCATAATTTGCCCTTCCCCAATTAAAAATTTTCCTGTCCTCTCTGATTCTATCCTTTTCCATGATAATGCTAAAGGCCAGGGAACGGTGGTCACTGTCCCCCAGATGCTCACCCACTGAGAGATCTGTGACCTGACCCGGTTCATTACCTGTTACTAGATCTAGTTTGGCATTCCCCCTAGTTGGCCTGTCTACATTCTGTGACAGGACTCCATCCTGGACACACTTAACAAACTCTGCCCCTTGGAACTAATCAGGTGCCAATCAATATTAGGGAAGTTAAAGTCACTCATGGTAACAACCCTGTTATTTTTGTACCATTCCAAAATCTGCCTCCCAATCTTCTCCTCTGTATCTCTGCTGCTACCAGGGGGCCTATAGAATACCCCCAGTAGAATAACTGCTCCCTTCCTGTTCCTGACTTCCACCCATACTGACTCAAAAGAGGATCCTGCTAGATTACCCACCCTTTCTGTAGCTGTAGTAGTATCCCTGACCAGTAATGCCACCTCTCCTCTCCTCCCACCCCCCCATCCCTTTTAAAGCACTGAAATCCAAGAATATTGAGAATCCATTCCTGCCCTGGTGCCAGCCAAGTCTCTGTAATGGCCACTACATCATAATTCCATGTATGTATCCAAGCTCTCAGTTCATCACCTTTGTTCCTGATGCTTCTTGCATTGAGGTACACACACTTCAGCCCTTTCTACCTTACTGTCTTTACACTATTTGTTCTGCTTCTCTTTCCTCAAAGCCTCTAGCTTTACTCCATGCACTTCTTTCACTACTCTATCGCTCCAGGTCCATCCCCCTTACAAATTAGTTTAAACCCTCCCGAACCATGCTAGCAAACCTACCTGCAAGGATATTGCTCCCCCTCGAGTTCAGGTGCAACCCATCCAATCTGTACAGGTCCCATCCTCCCTAGAAGAGATCCCAATGATCCAAAAATCTAAAACCCTGCTCCCTGCACCAACTCCTCAGCCACGCATTCAACTGCCATCTCCTCCAATTCTTACCATCACTGTCACGTAGCACTGGCAGCAATCCTGAGAACGCCACCCTTGAGGTCCTGTTCTTCAGCCTTCTGCCTAGTTCCCAAAACTCACACTTCAGGACCTCATCCTGCTTCCTGCCTATGTCGTTGGTACCAACATGTATCAGGACTTCTGGTTGCTTTTCCTCTCGTAACAGGATGTTGTGCACCCGGTCAGAGACATTCTGGACCTTGGCACCCAGGAGGCAACAAACCATGCGGGTGTCCTTCTCACGTCCACAAAATCTCCTGTCTGCTCCCCTGACTATAGAGTCTCCAATGACGACAGCTCTCCTCTTCTGCGTCCCACCCTTCTGCACCACCGGGTCAGACTCAGTGCCGGAGGCCCTGCCACCGTGGCTCACACCTGGTCGGTCGTCCCCGCCAACAGTATCCAAGAAGGTAAACTTATTATTCAGGGGAATGGCTATAGGGGTTCTCTACACTACCTGTCTGCTCACCTTCGCTTTCTCCCCTCTGACTGTCACCCAACGACCTGCTTCCGACAGCCTAGGTGTGACTACCTCCCTGTAGCTCTCATCTATGACTGCCTCATTCTCCCTTATGAGTCGAAGGTCATCCAGCCGCTGCTCCAGATTCCTTACACGGTCTTCCAGATCGCCCAGCCGTGTGCACTTCTGACAGATGTCACTCTGCAGTCTGTTTTCTGTGGACTGAAGAAGATAAAGAGGTGATCTGGAACAGGACTGAAGGCTCGAATGGCCTACTAGCTTACTGTCTGTAACACTGCTGGTGTTTAGAGTAGCAATCTCCGTCAGTGTTCAGGGTTTCTTTCATCATGTCAGTTGCTTCCAAACCATGACAAGCTTGTGGTCCTCTTGGAGGTTAATGGCCTTCTGCTGCTCCTAATTTCTCTGTTGAAATGGAACCTTAATCTGCTTGAACAGGCTTAACTTACAGACTGGGTGTTTGGCTGCTGTTTCCTTCAGTTAGTTTCCTCCAACACAAAGGCAAAATGTGGTCTAGGGTTTCTGTCACTGTCAAAGATCAGCACAACACTTAGCGTACAATACCAACTTTCATTTCACCATAAATTTCTGGGGTAGGAGAGTGGGATTAATTGGATAATTAAAGAGCTAGCACAGGTAGATGACTGAATGGTGGAGCAGACTCGATGGGCCTAATGGCCTAATTCTAGTCCTATGTCTTATGGCCTTATTGAATTGAATTGACTTTATTTCTTACATCCTTCACATACATGAGAAGTAAAATCTTTATGTTATATCTCCATCTAAATGTGCAATGTGCAATTTATAATAATTTGTAATAAATAGAATGTACACCAGGACAGTCAACAAAGCAAAGAAATACAGTTGTGTCAGCATGAATTAATCAGTCTGATGTCCTGGTGGAAGAAGCTGTCCCAGAGCCGGTTGGTCCTGGCTTTCATGCTGCGGTACCGTTTCCCAGATGGTAGCAGCTGGAGCTGTTTGTGGTTGGGGTGACTCGGTTCACCAATGATCCTTTTTACGCACTTGTCTCTGATGTTCAAACATTAACTGTGCTGTCGATCATAGATTGCTTGTTTAGTTTTATTTCTTTGGCTTCTTTTATTCCAATCAGGATTCCAAGCCAAGGCTGATGAGGAAAAGTGACAACAAAGTGATCTGTGCTTCCTCCGTTCTGACCTCTTGACCTGTCCTCAGGAGCTGTTCAGCAGAAAACCAGGTAAAAGTGTTGCCTTGTAGAGGTAGAATTTTGTAGAGAGTAAGAAAAGTATAGAGAGGGAAATCCAAAGACAGACGGATGGAAACTCGTGCATACTCTGGAATGGAGTAGAGGCATACAAGGGCTGGAGGTTACAGAGATAGAGTAGGATTTAGGGACCAGAGAATGTTACAGAGACAGGAAGGGGTGAAGGGGCAGCAGGGGCTTACAGAGATAGGGAGGGCTGTACAGTCTAAAGGGGGTTACGGAGACAGAGAGAGCTATACAGTCTAGAGGGGGTTACGGAGACAGGGAGGGCTGTACAGGCTAGAGGGGGTTACAGAGATAGGGAGGGCTGTAGGGTCCAGAGCATAGAGAGGGCTGTAGGGTCCAGAGGGGTTTTACAAAGATAGGGAGGCTGTAGGGTCCAGAGGGGCTTACAGAGACAGGGAGGACTCTAGGGTCCAGAGGGGCTTATAGAGACAGGGAGGGCTGTAGGGTCCAGAGGGGCTTATAGAGACAGGGAGGGCTGTAGGGTTCAGAGGAGGTTATAGAGATAGGGTGGGCTGTAGGGGCCAGAGGAGGTTACAGATATAGGGAGAGGTGTAGGGTGCAGAGAGGGTTACAGAGATAGGGAGGGGTGTAGGGTCCAGAGGAGGTTACAGAGATAGGGAGGGCTGTAGGGTTCAGAGGAAGTTACAGATATAGGGAGGTCTGAAGGGTCCAGAGGGGTTACAGAGATAGGGAGGACTCTAGGGTTCAGAGAATGTTACAGAGATAGGGAGGGGTGTCAGGCTCAGAGGGGTTTACAGAGATAGGGAGGCTGTAGGGTTCAAAGGGGCTTACAGAGACAGGGAGGACTGTAGGGTCCAGAGGAGGTTAGAGAGATTGGGAGGGCTCAGGGGACCAGAGAATGTTACAGAGATAGGAAGGGCTGTAGGGGCCAGAGGAGGTTACAGATATAGGGAAAGGTGCAGGGTGCAGAGAGGGTTACAGAGATATGGAGGGTGAGGGTCCAGAGGAGGTTACAGAGATAGGGAGGGGTAGAGGGTTCAGAGAATGTTACGGAGACTGGGAGGGCTGTCGGGTTCAGAGAATGTTACAGAGGTAGGGAGGGGTGTAGGGTCCAGAAGAGGTTACAGAGATAGGGAGAGCTGTAGGGTACAGAGGAGGTTACAGAGATAAGGAGGGCTGTAGGGACCGGATAATGTTACAGAGACAGGGAGGGCTGTGGGGTCCAGAGGAGGTTACAGAGAGAGGGAGGGCTGTACGGTCCAGAGGATGTTACAGAAATAAGGATGGCTGTAGGGTCCAGGGAAGGTTACAGAGATAGGGAGGGGTGTAGGGTCCAGAGAAGGTTGCAGAGATAGGGAGGGCTGTAGGGTCCAGAGGATGTTACAGAGATAGGGATGGCTGTGGGGTCCAGAGAATGTTACAGGGATAGCGGGGTCTGTAGGGTTCAGAGGGGTTTACAGAGATAGGGAGTGGTTCAGGGTTCTGTCATAGTCTGGATCAGCATCCCTTTAAATTTACCTTGTTTATGTTACGATCCGAACCGTTGATTCCCTGTTTTCCCGTGTCCCTTCAATTTGGTGATTAGATGCAATTAACGCTCGGCTGAACCAGTAGTTTACAGTCTCCGGCTTTCAGCTGTTCGGCGCGGGAGCATCTGCAAAGTTAACAAAGTCATGGTGTGCCGATGTCATCTGGCCAGAGCAAGCCCAGTCTCTGCCGAAGCGTGTACCGGTAATTCGCCCTTCCTCAGCAGAGCAACCCTGTCTAGTTACCTCGCCGAAGCGAGCCTGCAAAGTTTTCTCACCGAGGTGGGTCCGTCAGTTAACCCACCGGAGGGGATCAAGAACCGCTGTCCACTGTTCCCTGGCCGAGTCAAGAGCTCGCCACTACCTGGAGGCTCCAAGTCAAGTCCTGGCCCTGGCGGCATTCAGGCACCGTGTCAAGGCCTGGCCCTGGCAGCATTCAAGCACCAAATCAAGGCCTGGCCCTGGCGGCATTCAAGCAGCAAGTCAAGCCTTGGCCAGCGCCATTCTAGCACCAAGTCAAGTCATGGCCCTGGCCGCATTCAAGCACCAAGGCAAGTCCAGTACCTGGTGGCATTCAAACACCAAGTCAAGTCCCGGCCCTGGCGGCTTCCCAGTTCTGAGTCAAGTCCTGGCCTGGCGGTCTGTGATTCCTGTCCTACCCCGCTGTCTGAATCCCTTCTCTGCCCCTCTCGCCTCTAGCCCTCGTCTTTTGCCCCTGCCTACTTCAGTCTAGTTGCATCACCAGAGCTAGATAGGGACTGTCTGGTGTTCATTCATGTGGTCTTGTCTTGTCTTGTTCACGCCTCCGTGGGGCTAAGTCTGGCCGTCTTGCCGTTGCCCCACGGGGAGTCATGTCTTGTCTTGTCTTGTCCTCGCCTCAGTGGGGTAAGTCAAGCCGTCTTGCCGTTGCCCCTTGCGGGTTCATGTCTTGTCGTGTCTTGTCCTCGCCTCCGTGGGGTAGATCAGGCTGTCTTGCCGTTGCCCCTTGCGGGTTCATGTCTTGTCGTGTCTTGTCCTCGCCTCCGTGGGGTAGATCAGGCTGTCTTGCCGTTGCCCCACGGAGGGTCATGAGTCCGGGCCCTATGTCCTGTACCCAAGGAGGATTCCCGGCTCTCTGTTCTGTGTATGTGTCCATGGTTCCATGTACCTGCTCTCCCGAGACCGAGGCTCTGTTTTCCATGTTTCTCCTCTCCGTAGCCAATGTCATGTCCATGCCTGGTTCTGTGGTCCGAGCCTGAGGCAAGACCCAGGTATTGGGTCCTTGTCCAGTCTTGGGCTCAGAGTCCATACCCGAGCTTCTTCAAGTCTCCTCCAGTTCTGGCAGCCGATTCCGAGTCTTAGCCCAGACCCTTGGTCCCAGCCTAGTCGTAGTCCTCAATTCACTATTCCTACTCCTGCCTTGCTCTCCTGGTTTTGAACAATATACTAAATTTAATTAACCTCACAAGATGTGTCTTGTATTTGGGTCCACACTTGCTCCCAAAGCCTCCGCCATTGTGTCAGGGTTCAGCAAATGTTAGAGATATAGGGAGGGCTGTCGGGTCCAGAGGAGGTTACAGAGATGGGGATGGTTGTAGGATCCAGAAGGGTTTACAGAGATAGTGAGGGGTGTAGGGTCCAGAGGAGGTTACAGAGATAGGGAGGGGTGTAGGGTCTAAAGTAGGTTACAGAGATAGGGAGGGGTGTAGGGTCTAAAGTAGGTTACAGAGGTAGGGAGGGCTGTCGGGTTCAGAGGGGGTTTCAGAGATAGGGAGGACTGTAGGGGCCAGAGAACTTTACAGAGATAGGGAAGGCTGCAGGGTGCAGTGGGGGTTACAGAGATAGGGAAGGCTGTAGAGGGAGGGCTGAAGGGACCAGAGGAGGTTACAGTGGTAGGGAGGGGTATAGTGTCCAGGGGAGGATACAGAGATGGGGAAGGCTGTACGGCACAGTGGTGGTTACAGAGACAGGGAGGGCTGTAGGGTCCAGAGGTGGTTACAGAGATAGGGAGGGCTGTAGGGGCCAGAGGAGGTTACAGAGATAGGGAGGGGTGTAGGGGCCAGAGGTGGTTACAGAGATAGGGAGGGCTGTCGTGTTCAGAGGAGGTTACAGAGATAGGGAGGGCTGAAGGGACCAGAGGAGGTTACAGTGGTAGGGAGGGGTATAGTGTCCAGGGGAGGATACAGAGATGGGGAAGGCTGTACGGCACAGTGGTGGTTACAGAGACAGGGAGGGCTGTAGGGTCCAGAGGAGGTTACAGAGATAGGGAGGGCTGTAGGGACCAGATAATGTTACAGAGATAGGGAGGGCTGTAGGGGCCAGAGGAGGTTACAGAGATAGGGAGGGCTGTAGGGGCCAGAGGAGGTTACAGAGATAGGGAGGGGTATAGTGTCCAGGGGAGGATACAGAGATGGGGAAGGCTGTACGGCACAGTGGTGGTTACAGAGACAGGGAGGGCTGTAGGGTCCAGAGGAGGTTACAGAGAGAGGGAGGCGCTGTACGGTCCAGAGGATGTTACAGAGATAGGGATGGCTGTGGGGTCCAGAGGATGTTACAGAGATAGGGAGGTCTGTAGGTTTCAGAGGGATTTACAGAGATAGGGAGTGGTGTAGGGTTCTGTCATAGTCTGGATCAGCATCCCTTTAAATTTACCTTGTTTATGTTACGATCCGAACCGTTGATTCCCTGTTTTCCCGTGTCCCTTCAATTTGGTGATTAGATGCAATTAACGCTCGGCTGAACCAGTAGTTTACAGTCTCCGGCTTTCAGCTGTTCGGCGCGGGAGCATCTGCAAAGTTATCAAAGGCACGGTGTGCCAATGTCATCTGGCCAGAGCAAGCCCAGTCTCTGCCGAAGCGTGTACCGGTAATTCGCCCTTCCTCAGCAGAGCAACCCTGTCTAGTTACCTCGCGGAAGCGAGCCTGCAAGGTTTCCTCACCGAGGTGGGTCCGTCAGTTAACCCACCGGAGGGGATCAAGAACCGCTGTCCACTGTTCCCTGGCCGAGTCAAAAGCTCGCCAGTACCCGAAGGCTCCAAGTCAAGTCCTGGCTCCAGCGGCATTCAAGCCCCAGGTAAAGGCATGGCCCTGGCAACATTCAAGCACCAAGTCAAGGCCTGGCCCTGGTGGCATTCAGGCACCGTGTCAAGGCCTGGCCCTGGCGGCATTCAGGCACTGTGTCAAGGCCTGGCCCTGGCGGCATTCAGGCACCGTGTCAAGGCCTGGCCCTGGCAGCATTCAAGCAGCAAGTCAAGTCTTGGCCCTGCGCCATTCAAGCACCAAGTCAAGTCCAGTACTGGCGGCATTCAAACACCAAGTCAAGTCCTGGCCCTGGCGGCTTCCCAGTTCTGAGTCAAGTCCTGGACTGGCGGTCTGTGATTCCTGTTTTACCCAGCTGTCTGAATCCCTTCTCTGCCCCACTCGCCTCTAGCTCTCGTCTTTTGCCCCCACCTACTTCAGTCTAGTGCCATCACCGGATCTAGATAGGGACTGTCTGGTGTTCATTCGTGTGGTCTTGTCTTGTCTTGTCCTCGCCTCCGTGGGGTAAGTCAGGCCGTCTTGCCGTTGCCCCGCGGGGAGTCATGTCTTGTCTTGTCTGGTCCTCGCCTCCATGGGGTAAGTCAAGCCGTCTTGCCGTTGCCCCGCAGGGAGTCATGTCTTGTCTTGTCTTGTCCTTGCCTCAGTGGGGTAAGTCAGGCTGTCTTGCCGTTGCCCCTTGTGCGGTCATGTCTTGTCGTGTCTTGTCCTCACCTGTGTGGGGTAAGTCAGGCCATCTTGCCGTTGCCCCGCGGAGGGTCATGAGTCAGGGCCCTATGTCCTGTACCGAAGAAGGGGTCCCGGCTCTCTGTTCTGTGTATGTGTTCATGGTTCCATGTACCTGCTCTCCGGAGACCGAGGCTCTGTTTTCCATGCTCCTCCTCTCCCTAGCCTATGTCATGTCCATACCTGGTTCTGTGGTCCGAGCCCGAGGCAAGACCCAGGTATTGGGTCCTTGTCCAGTCTTGGGCTCAGAGTCCATACCCTAGCTTCTTCATGTCTCCTCCAGTTCTGGGAGCCGATTCCGAGTCCTAGCCCTGACCCTTGGTCCCAGCCTAGTCGTAGTCCTCAGTCCACTATTCCTACTCCTGCCTTGCTCTCCTGGTTTTGAACAATAAACTAAATTTAATTAACCTCACAAGATGTGTCTTGTATTTGGGTCCACACTTGCTCCCAAAGCCTCCGCCATTGTGTCAGGGTTCAGCGAATGTTAGAGATATAGGGAGGGCTGTCGGGTCCAGAGGAGGTTACAGAGATGGGGATGGTTGTAGGGTCCAGAAGGGTTTACAGAGATAGTGAGGGGTGTAGGGTCCAGAGGAGGTTACAGTGGTAGGGAGAGATGTAGGGTCCAGAGGAGGTTACAGAGATAGGGAGGGCTGTCGTGTTCAGAGGAGGTTACAGAGATAAGGAGGGCTGTAGGGACCAGATAATGTTACAGAGATAGGGAGGGCTGTGGGGTTCAGAGAATGTTACAGAGATAGGGAGGGCTGTGGGGTTCAGAGAATGTTACAGAGATAGGGAGGGCTGTAGAGTCCAGAGAATGTTACAGAGATAGGGAGGGGTATAGTGTCCAGAGGAGGATACAGAGATGGGGAAGGCTGTATGGCACAGTGGTGGTTACAGAGATAGGGAGGACTGTAGGGGCCAGAGAACTTTACAGAGATAGGGAAGGCTGTAGAGGCCAGAGGTGGTTACAGAGATAGGGAGGGCTGTACGGTCCAGAGGATGTTACAGAAATAAGGATGGCTGTAGGGTCCAGGGAAGGTTACAGAGATAGGGAGGGTGTAGGATCCAGAGAAGGTTGCAGAGATAGGGAGGGCTGTAGGGTCCAGAGGATGTTACAGAGATAGGGATGGCTGTGGGGTCCAGAGAATGTTACAGGGATAGGGAGGTCTGTAGGGTTCAGAGGGGTTTACAGAGATAGGGAGTGGTGTAGGGTTCTGTCATAGTCTGGATCAGCATCCCTTTAAATTTACCTTGCTTATGTTACGATCCGAACCGTTGATTCCCTGTTTTCCCGTGTCCCTTCAATTTGGTGATTAGATGCAACTAACGCTTGGCTGAACCGGTAGTTTACAGTCTCCGGCTTTCAGCTATTCGGCGCGGGAGCATCTGCAAAGTTATCAAAGGCACGGTGTGCCGATGTCATTTGGCCAGAGCAAGCCTAGTCTCTGCCGAAGCGTGTACCGGTAATTCGCCCTTCCTCAGCAGAGCAACCCTGTCTAGTTACCTCGCGGAAGCGAGCCTGCAAAGTTTCCTCACCGAGGTGGGTCCGTCAGTTAACCCACCGGAGGGGATCAAGAACCGCTGTCCACTATTCCCTGGCCGAGTCAAAAGCTCGCCACTACCTGGAGGCTCCAAGTCAAGTCCTGGCTCCAGCGGCATTCAAGCCCCAGGTAAAGGCATGGCCCTGGCAACATTCAAGCACCAAGTCAAGGCCTGGCCCTGGCAATATTCAAGCACCAAGTCAAGGCCTGGCTCTGGCGGCATTCAAGCACCAAGTCAAGGCCTGGCTCTGGCGGCATTCAGGCACCGTGTCAAGCCCTGGCGGCATTCAAACACCAAGTCAAGTCCTGGCCCTGGCGGCTTCCCAGTTCTGAGTCAAGTCCTGGCCTGGCGGTCTGTGATTCCTGTCCTACCCCGCTGTCTGATTCCCTTCTCTGCCCCTCTCGCCTCTAGCCCTCGTCTTTTGCCCCCGCCTACTTCAGTCTAGTGCCATCACCGAAGCTAGATAGGGACTGTCTGGTGTTCATTCGTGTGGTCTTGTCTTGTCTTGTCCTCGCCTCTGTGGGGTAAGTCAGGCCGTCTTGCCGTTGCCCCGCGGGGAGTCATGTCTTGTCTTGTCTTGTCCTCGCCTCAGTGGGGGTAAGTCAGGCCGTCTTGCCGTTGCCCCACGGGGAGTCATGTCTTGTCTTGTCTGGTCCTCGCCTCAGTGGGGGTAAGTCAGGCCGTCTTGCCGTTGCCCCACGGGGAGTCATGTCTTGTCTTGTCTGGTCCTCGCCTCCATGGGGGTAAGTCTGGCCGTCTTGCTGTTGCCCCGCGGGGAGTCATGTCTTGTCTTGTCTTGTCCTCGCCTCAGTGGGGTAAGTCAGGCTGTCTTGCCGTTGCCCCGCGTGGGGTCATGTCTTGTCGTGTCTTGTCCTCGCCTGTGTGGAGTAAGTCAGGCCGTCTTGCCGTTGCCCCGCGGAGGGTCATGAGTCAGGGCCCTATATCCTGTACCAAAGGAGGGGTCCCGGCTCTCTGTTCTGTGTATGTGTCCATGGTTCCATGTACCTGCTCTCCAGAGACCGAGGCTCTGTTTTCCAAGCTACTCCTCTCCCTAGCCTATGTCATGTCCATGCCCGGTTCTGTGGTCCGAGCCCGAGGCAAGACCCAGGTACTGGGTCCTTGCCCAGTCTCGGGCTCGGAGTCCATACCCTAGCTTCTTCATGTATCCTCCAGTTCTGAGAGCCGAGACCGAGTCCTAACCCAGACCCTTGGTCCCAGCCTAGTCCTAGTCCTCAGACCACTATTCCTACTCCTGCCTTGCTCTCCTGGTTTCGAACAATAAACTAAATTTAGTTAACCTCACAAGATGTGTCTTGCATTTGGGTCCAACCTTGCTCCCAAAGCCCACGTCATTATGACAGGGTTCAGCGAATGTTACAAATAATAGGGAGGGCTGTCGGGTCCAGAGGAGGTTACAGAGATAGGGAGGGCTGTAGGGGCCAAAGAGGTTACAGTGATAGGGAGACCTGTAAGGTCCAGAGGATTCACAGAGATAGGGAGTGCGTGTAGAGTCCAGCGTGGTTACAGAGATTGGGAGGGGTGTAGGGGCCAGAGGGGTTACAGAGATAGGGAGGGCTGTAGGTTTCAGAGGAGGTTACAGAGATAGGGAAGGCTGTAGGGTCCAGAGGAGGTTACAGAGATAGGGAGGGCTGTATGGTCCAGTGGAGGTTACAGAGATGGGGATGGCTGTAGGGTCCAGAGAATGTTACAGAGGTAGGGAGGGATGCAGTGCCCAGAGGAGGTTACAGAGATAGAGAGTGCTGTAGGGGCCAGAGGGGTTACAGAGATAGGGAGGGCTGTAGGGTCCAGAGGAAGTTACAGAGATAGGTCGGGGTCTAGTGTCCAGAGGAGGTTACAGAGATAGGGAGGGCTGTAGAGTGCAGTGGGGTTGCAGAGATAGGGAGGGTTCTAGGAGGCAGAGGAGGTTACAGAGGTAGAGATGGCTTTAGGGTTCAGAGAATGTGACAGAGATAGGGAGGGCTGTAGGGTCCACAGGAAGTTACAGAGATAGGGAGGGGTGTAGGGTCCAGAGGAGTTTGCAGAGACAGGGATTGCTGTAGGGTTCAGAGATTGTTACAGAGATAGGGAGGGCTGTAGGGTCTAGAGGGGATTACAGAGATAGGGAGAGGTGCAGGGTTCAGAAGGGGTTACAGAGATAGGGAAGGCTGTGGGGTCCAGAGGAGGTTACAGAGATAGGGAGGGTTGTAGGGTTCAGAGGAGGGCTGTCAGGTTCAGATAATCTTGCAGAGATAGGGAGAGCTGTAGGGTACAAAGGAGGTTACAGAGACAGGGAGGTGTGCAGGGTCCAGAGAATGTTACAGAGATAGGGAGTAGTGTAGGGTCCAGAAGAGTTTACAGAGATAAGGATGGCAGTAGGGTCCAAAGGAGGTTACGGAGATACGGACGGATGTAGGGTCCAGACGAGTTTACAGATTTAGGGAGGGCTGTCGGGTTCTGTCATAGTCTTGATCGGGGTCTCTTTAAATTTACCTTGTTTAAGTTACGATCCGGACCGCTGATTCCCTGTTTTCCCTTGTCCCTCGACTTTGGTGATTAGATGCAATAACGCTCAGATGAACCGGTAGTTTATAGTTTCCGGCCTTCAGCCGTTCGGCGTGGGAGCGTCTGCAAATTTATCAAAGGCACGGTGTGCCGATGTCATCTGGCTGGAGCAAGCCTAGTCTCTGCCGAAGCGAGTGCCGGTAATTCGCCCTTCCTCACTGGAGCAACCCTGTCCAGTTACCTTGCCAAAGCGAGCCTGCAAAGTTTCCTCACCAAAGTGGGTCCGTCAGTTAACCCGCTGGAGGGAATCAAGAACCGTTGTCTGCTGTTCCCGGGCCGAGTCGAGAGCTCGCCAATACCTGGAGGCTCCAAGTCAAGTCCTGGCCCTGGCGGCATTCCAGTATCAAGTCAAGTCCTGGCTCTGACGGCTTCCCAGTTCTAAGTCAAATCCTGGGCCTGGCGGTCTGTGATTCCTGTCCTACCCCACTGTCTTAATCCCTTCTCTGCCCCTCTCGACTCTAGCCCTCGTCTGCAGCCCCCGCAAGACTTCGGCCTCGTTCCATCTCCGGAACTAGATAGGGACTGTCTGGTGTTCATTCGTGTTGTCTTGTCTTGTCTTGTCTTGTCCTCGCCTCTCTGGTGTAAGTCAGGCCGTCTTGCCTTTGCCCCGCGGAGGGTCATGAGTCCAGGCCCTATGTCCTGTACCCAAGGAGGGGTCCCGGCTCTCTGTTCTGTGTATGTGTCCATAGTTCCATGTACCTGCTCTCCAGAGACCGAGGCTCTGTTTTCCATGCTCCTCCTCTCCCTAGGCTATGTCATGTCCATGCCTGGTTCTGTGATCCGAGCCCGAGGCAAGATCCAGGTACTGGGCCATTGCCCAGACTCGGGCTCTGAGTCCATACCCTAGCTTCCTCATGTCTCCTCTAGTTCTGGGAGCCAATTCCGAATCCGAGCCCAGACCCTTGGTCCCAGCCTAGTCGTAGTCCTCAGTCCACTATTCCTACTCCTGTACTGTTCTGGTTTCGAACAATAAACTAAATTTATTTAACCTCACAAGATGTGTCTTGTATTTGGGTCCACGCTTGCTCCCAAAGCCCCCGCCATTGTGATAGGGTTCAGCGAATCTTACAGATATAGTGAGGGCTGTCGGGTCCAGAGGAGGTTACAGAGATAGGGA
Organism: Mobula hypostoma; assembly: GCF_963921235.1. Taxonomy (NCBI): domain Eukaryota; kingdom Metazoa; phylum Chordata; class Chondrichthyes; order Myliobatiformes; family Myliobatidae; genus Mobula; species Mobula hypostoma. Next base: position 114,826,936 of record NC_086104.1, read on the forward strand.
GGGCTGTAGGATCCAGAGTGGTTTACAGAGATAGTGCGGGGTGTAGGGTCCAGAGGAGGTTACAGAGATAGGGAGGGCTGTAGGGGCCAAAGAGGTTACAGAGATAGGGAGGGCTGTAGGTTTCAGAGGAGGTTACAGAGATAGGGAGGGCTGTAGGATCCAGAGTGGTTTACAGAGATAGTGCGGGGTGTAGGGTCCAGAGGAGGTTACAGAGATAGGGAGGGCTGTAGGGGCCAAAGAGGTTACAGAGATAGGGAGGGCTGTAGGTTTCAGAGGAGGTTACAGAGATAGGGAGGGGTGTAGGGTTCAGAGAATGTTGCAGAGCTAGGGTGGGCAGTAGGGTTCATAGGGGGTAACAGAGATAGGGAGAAGTGTAGGATTCAGAGAATGTCACGGAGATAGGGAGGGCTGTAGGGTCCAGAGGAGGGTACAGAGATAGGGAGGGCTGTAGGGTTCAGTGGGGTTACAGAGATAGGGATGGCAGTAGGGTCCAAAGGAGGTTACAGAGATACGGACGGGTGTAGGACCGCTGATTCCCTGTTTTCCCTTGTCCCTCGACTTTGGTGATTAGATGCAATAACGCTCAGATGAACCGGTAGTTTATAGTTTCCGGCCTTCAGCCATTCGGCGCGGGAGTGTCTGCAAATTTATCAAAGGCACGGTGTGCCGATGTCATCTGGCTGGAGCAAGCCAAGTCTCTGCCGAAGCGAGTGCCGGTAATTCGCCCTTCCTCACTGGAGCAACCCTGTCCAGTTACCTTCCCGAAGCGAGCCTGCAAAGTTTCCTCACCAAGGTGGGTCCGTCAGTTAACCTGCCGGAGGGAATCAAGAACCGTTGTCTGCTGTTCCCGGGCCGAGTCGAGAGCTCACCACTACCTGGAGGCTCCAAGTCAAGTCCTGGCTCTGGCAGCATTCAAGTTCCAAGTCAAGTCCTGTCTCGCGCGACATTCAAGCACTAAGTCAAGGCCTGGCCCTACAGGCATTCAAGCACCAAGTCAAGTCCTGGCCCTGGCCGCATTCAAGCACCAAGTCAAGTCCTGGCCATGGCGGCATTCCAGTATCAAGTCCAGTCCTGGCTCTGGCGGCTTCCCAGTTCTAAGTCAAGTCCTGGCCCTGGCGATCTGTGATTCCTGTCCTACCCCACTGTCTGAATCCCTTCTCTGCCCCTCTCAACTCTAGCCCTCGTCTGCAGCTCCTGCAAGACTTCGGCTTAGTTCCATCTCCGGAACTAGATAGGGACTGTCTGATGTTCATTCGTGTTGGTCTTGTCTTGTCTTGTCCTCTCCACTCTGGGGTAAGTCAGGCCGTCTTGCCGTTGCCCCGCGGAGGGTCATGAGTCAGGGCCCTATGTCCTGTACCCAAGGAGGAGTCCCGGCTCTCTGTTCTGTGTATGTGTCCATGGTTCCATGTACCTGCTCTCCAGAGACCGAGGCTCTGTTTTCCATGCTCCTCCTCTCCCTAGCCTATGTCATGTCCATGCCTGGTTCTGTGGTCTGAGCCCGATGCAAGACCCAGGTACTGGGTCCTTGCCCAGTCTCGGGCTCGGAGTCCATACCCTAGCTTCTTCATGTATCCTCCAGTTCTGAGAGCCGAGACCGAGTCCTAACCCAGACCCTTGGTCCCAGCCTAGTCCTAGTCCTCAGACCACCATTCCTACTCCTGCCTTGCTCTCCTGGTTTCAAACAATAAACTAAATTTAGTTAACCTCACAAGATGTGTCTTGCATTTGGGTCCAACCTTGCTCCCAAAGCCCCCGCCATTGTGACAGGGTTCAGCGAATGTTACAGATATAGGGAGGGCTGTCGGGTCCACAGGAGGTTGCAGAGATAGGGAGGGCTGTAGGGTCCAGAGGGGTATACAGAAATAAGGAGGGGTGTAGGGTCCAGAGGGTTTTACAGAGATAGGGAGGGATTAGGGGCCAAAGAGGTTACAGTGATAGGGAGACCTGTAGCATCCAGAGGATTCACAGAGATAGGGCGTGCTGTAGAGTCCAGAGTGGTTACAGAGATTGGGAGGGCTGTAGGGGCCAGAGGGGTTACAGAGATTGGGAGGGCTGTAGGGGCCAGAGGGGTTACAGAGATAGGGAGGGCTGTAGGGGCCAGAGGGGTTACAGAGATTGGGAGGGCTGTAGAGTCCAGAGTGGTTACAGAGATTGGGAGGGCTGTAGGGGCCAGAGGGGTTACAGAGTTAGGGAGGGCTGTAGGTTTCAGAGGAGGTTACAGAGATAGGGAATGATGTAGGGTCCGGAGGGGTTACAGAGATTGGGAGGGCTGTAGGGGCCAGAGTGGTTACAGAGATTGGGAGGGCTGTAGGGGCCAGAGGGGTTACAGAGATAGGGAGGGCTGTAGGGGCCAGAGGGGTTACAGAGATAGGGAGGGCTGTAGGGGCCAGAGGGGTTACAGAGATTGGGAGGGCTGTAGGGGCCAGAGGGGTTACAGAGATAGGGAGGGCTGTAGGGGCCAGAGGGGTTACAGAGATTGGGAGGGCTGTAGGGGCCAGAGGGGTTACAGAGATAGGGAGGGCTGTAGGGGCCAGAGGGGTTACAGAGATTGGGAGGGCTGTAGGGGCCAGAGGGGTTACAGAGTTAGGGAGGGCTGTAGGTTTCAGAGGAGGTTACAGAGATAGGGAATGATGTAGGGTCCAGAGAATGTTACAGAGATAGGGAGGGGCGCAGTGTCCAGAGGAGGTTACAGAGATAGGGAGGGCTGTATGGTCCAGAGGAGGTTACAGAGACAGGGAGGGCTGTATGGTCCAGAGGAGGTTACAGAGATAGGGAGGGCTGTATGGTCCAGAGGAGGTTACAGGGATAGGGAGGGCTGTATGGTCCAGAGGAGGTTACAGAGATAGGGAGGGCTGTAGGGTCCAGAGGAGGTTACAGAGATAGGGAGGGGTGCAGTGTCCAGAGGAGGTTACAGAGATAGGGAGGGCTGTATGGTCCAGAGGAGGTTACAGAGATAGGGAGGGCTGTATGGTCCAGAGGAGGTTACAGAGATAGGGAGGGCTGTATGGTCCAGAGGAGGTTACAGAGATAGGGAGGGGTGTAGGGTCCAAAGGTGGTTACAGAGATAGGGAGGGGCGTAGGGTCCAGAGGAGTTTGCAGAGACAGGGATTGCTGTAAGGTTCAGAGAATGTTACAGAGTTAGGGAGGGGTGCAAGATTCAGAGAATGTTACAGAGATAGGGAAGGCTGTAGGGTCCAGAGGAAGTTACAGAGATAGGGAGAGCTGTAGGGTTCAGAGGAGGGCTGTAGGGTTCAGATAATCTTACAGAGATAGGGAGAGCTGTAGGGTCCAAAGGAGGTTACAGAGATAGGGAGGGGTGTAGGGTCCAGAGGAGATGTCAGAGATAGGGATGGCTGTAGGGTCCAGAGGAGGTTACAGAGATAGGGATGGCTGTTGCGTTCTGTCATGGCCTGGATCAGGGTCCCTTTAAATTTACCTTGTTTATGTTACGATCCGGACCGCTGATTTCCTGTTTTCCCGTGTCCCTCAACTTTGGTGATTAGATGCAATTAACGCTCGGCTGAACCGGTAGTTTCTAGTCTCCGGCCTTCAGCCATTCGGCGCGGGAGCGTCTGCAAAGTTATCAAAGGCACGGTGTGCCAATGTCATCTGGCCAGAGCAAGCCTAGTCTCTGCTGAAGTGTTTACCGGTAATTCGCCCTTCCTCACTGGAGCAACCCTGTCCAGTTACCTCGCCGAAGCGAGCCTGCAAAGTTTCCTCACCGAGGTGGGTCGGTGAGTTAACCCGCCGGAGGGGATCAAGAACCGCTGTCCACTGCTCCCTGGCTGAGTCGAGAGCTCGCCATTACCCGAAGGCTCCAAATCAAGTCCTGGCACCGGCGGCATTCAAGCACCAAGTCAAGGCATGTACCTGCTCTCCGGAGCTGTTTTCCATGCTCCTCCTCTCCCTAGCCCATGTCATGTCCATGCCTGGTTCTGTGGTCCGAGCCCGAGGCAAGACCCAGGTATTGGGTCCTTGCCCAGTCTCGGGCTCGGAGTCCATACCCTAGCTTCTTCATGTCTCTTCCAGTTCTGAGAGCCGATTGCTAAGGTGAAGTCGACAATGAGGAGAGAGGAGATACACAGAGCTATTGTAGAGCACTATGTATCTAAAGGTGTGCTTCCCCAAGGTGAGCTGGGGGTGGTGTCTATTGAAAAACCTGCTGGAGACGCGGTACAGGTACAGCTTGAAAAACTGAGACTCGAGCACGAGTTCCGGGTACGGCAGTTAGAACACGAAGAGAAGCAGTTAGAAAGGCAGGAGAGAGAGTTAGAAAGGCGGGAGAAAGAGAAAGAGGTGGAAAGGAAAGAGAGAGAAAGACAGTTGGAGAGAGAAGAGAAAGAGAGGGACAGACAGTTAGAGAGGAGAAAGAGAGGCGATGGGAGCGAGAAGAGAGAGGGAAACAGAGGGAAAGGGAATTTGAGCTGGAGAAGTTAAAGATAAGGGCCGAGCAGGGGCTCGTGCCGAACCAAGGTGGAGGGTTCCGGGCGACCCAGGAGGTTAGGCTGGTTCCCCCATTTGACGATACCGATGTGGATCGGTACTTTCTCCACCGAAAAAGTGGCTATAAGTCAGGACTGGCCGAGGGATAAGTGGGTTGTTTTACTTCAGAGTGTACTGAAAGGGAAAGCCCAAGAAGCTTACTCCGCTTTGTCCGCGGAAGATGCCCAGAGGTATGAGGTGGTGAAAGAGGCCATCCTCAGGATTTATGAGTTGGTCCCAGAGGCATACCGGCAAAGGTTCCGGAATGCGAGGAAGCAGTGGGACCGCACGTATTTGGAGTTTCCCCTTGAGATGCAGACATATTGTGAGCGTTGGTGCGCCTCGAAGGGGGTAGAGGGGGATTATGACAAACTGCTACAACTGATCCTGATTGAGCAGTTTAAAGGTTGTGTCCCTGAGGGTATGAGACCCTACCTCGAGAAAGAGGCAGCCACGTTAGCCGCAACTGCTAAGTTAGCGGATGAGTATGCGTTGACGCATAAAATGAAGTTTGCCCCGAGTAAAGGCTACCAGAAGGGTAGTCAGGACGGCGGGGAGAGTCCGCCGGAAAAGTCAGAAAGTAAGCCGGGGACTAGTGAAAAGGATAAGGTAGACCGGGAGCAGTCTGGTCGGAAGTCTCCTGGGGTCGTCTGTTATCATTGTGGGAAAGCCGGACACTTTGCGTCCAGGTGCTTTGCCCCAAGGAAGGAGACGGGGAAAGGAAAAGCGGAAATTTTGAATGGCTGTATCGAGCTGTTAAGCGAACCGCTAGGGAGGACAGGTCTGAAAAAGTCCAGGAAGGGCGCAAGAGGTTTATCTCGGCCGAATTGGTGTCAGTGAAGGAGGGGTTAAAACCAGTTCCAGTGCGGATCTGGAGAGACACGGGAGCGTGTCAGTCATTAATACTGAAGAGTGTATTAGAGTTTAGGTCAGAGACCCAGACTGGGGAGGTAGAGGTCAAAGGTGTTGGGGAAGGGACAGAGTCAGTCCCTCTGCACCAGATACACTTACAAAGCAACCTGGTCTCTGGACTAGTCACGATCGGGGTGAGGTCCGAATTACCGATGAAAGGCGTGGAAGTCTTGCTCGGTAATGACATCGCCGGGGGAATCGTGTTCCCAGTCGTGAGATTGACAGGTCAGCCTGCCAGCATTGAGGCCCCGCCCATGGACTCACAGGTTCATCACGGGACCGCGGTAGTAAATTTAGCTGAAACATTTCTGCCAACCTTGTATGAGACGGGGTGCAGTGAGACAAGAGGTAGTGAGGGAGCTGGGACGGACGTAGCATTAGCCAGGAAAGAATTTGTGCAGACGCAGGAGCGAGACGAGGGGCTGATGGTTGTGGCAGAGACAGCTCTGTCTGACACAGCTTTAATAAGGGAACTAGTAGGCTATTGTGTGGAGGAGGAAGTGCTAAGGAAAAAAGGGAAATCAAGTACAGTACCCGCAGATGAGGAGTGGGGGTTGGTGCAAAAGAGTTATGGGGATGAGGTTTTTAACATGGCCCACAAGGTACCCCCCGGTGGACATTTTGCGGTGCTGGAGGAAACAGTTGGTGGATTCATGAAAGAGATTTACCGGCTGCCCAGGGGGAAAATGTTATTGATCATGACCGACGCGAACTGAGACGGTCACCGGCTTTTGATATGCTAACAAACCTAGTCGGTGTTAGCGTGGAAATCAATGAAGCTAGGGGCCCCCTGATAAGAGGAAAAAAGTCATTTTGTAAAGATTAGGATGGGATCGATCAGATGGGAGAAGGCTATTGTTTTGGCCAGGTCTACTGATAAGGTCTCTCCCTTAATCCCCGAACAAAGCGAATCTTTAGAAGAAGTAATTAAACGACTCGCACCCATGTGTTTGATTGTCCCGAGACAATGCAAAGAACTGGGACGTTGGGTGATGTCTGTTACAATAGGTCAGCCTAGTAAACAACACGATATATAATGAGTAATTCAGTGACTAAAGGGCTGATGAACACAGAGGTGTGTATTGGCAATTTAATACGGCTGTCTGAAGCCAGCTTGATAGTGAACCTTGAAAAAAATGAATTCGGCCACACGAGGGTCACTTACCTGGGAATTGTGTTGACACAGGGGCAGCTGGCAGCGATGCAAGCTACAGTGCAGGCTATCGCTGACCTCCCAACCCCGACAGACAAGAGGGCCCTCAGAGGGCTCTTGGAGATGGTGGGGTACTGCAGGAAGTTTTGCAATAACTCTGCGGTCAATACCCGTCCCCCTCCTACTAAGCCCTTGCGAGAGAAAACTGAGTCGGAATGGGACGACCCTTGTTATTGTGGTCCGGGACAAAACCAAATGAGAGGTTACATTGGTCGCAATTCATCAGTGTTTTTGGCCACTATGAAGTTTGCTGAGTTGAAGCCTGGTCTAAGGGATTATTAATAACACGTGTAAAAGGAACAGAAAATGCGATGACTGTCTGTCAAGGTGTTGACAACTTCAAACTCGCTGTGTTAGCCAAATAGCTGATAAAGATGTATATTTGTGCGTGTATCAAATAATGTATTCATGTTTGTAATTTTTACCTCCCGGTAAAAATCCTTAAAGGGGGGAAGTGTGACGAATACACATAGATAAGATGTTAGCTGTCCAGTGTGATCAGCAGTTGGTCTGCCACCTGTCTTCAAGAGAGATAAGGGACACAATGAAACAGCACCTGGAGATGTGTAGAGAGCTGTCTGGAGCGGCTCCCCCTTTAAACCCTGAACTGTTTGAAGTGATGGACAGGCGATACCCCAGCAGGGGGATAAAAAGGGACAGGTTCGCTAAGGCAGGACACGCGACACCCGAGGTAACGAGACCCTGGAAGCGGTGCGCCTCTCACGAGTAGGTGGGAAGTATCGGACAATGCACAGGGTGGAAAGGTACGATCAGCGGGAACCCGGTGTGTGTCCGCCCTTGCCTGGGTGCCGGGTTCACTGCAGAGGATCGACCGCATCTGGAGGAGGGGTCACAGTCGGTGACCTCAGGTGACATCACCAAGGACCTGCCCAAAAGCTGCTTGTGAGCAATATCGCCGGTCTGTGAGTGGAAGCCGTGTCTGAATGATCAGTTGTTCCCGTTTTCTCTCTCTCTCCCCCCACTTTGTCCATCGCCATGGCAACGATTACTGCAAACTGAACTACTAAATTGGACTGAACTTTGAGTCACTTTGAAATTTGGTCATTTACCCCTAGACAACGATAGAGCTTGATTGATGCTGTTATCTTAATTCTGTGCACATGTGTGTTTATCATTGCTGAACTGTTGCATTTATTATCCTTTCGATTACTGTGTTGCTTGTTTCTTTAATAAAACTTTCTTAGTTCTAGTACTCCAGACTCCAACTGAGTTATCCATTTCTGCTGGTTTGGCAACCCAGTTACGGGGTACGTAACAATGGGCATCCCCTGTCAGGTCATTCCCCTCAACAGCATCCAGAACAAGATATTTGTTGCTAAGCGGGACAGCCACAGGTGTGCTCTCCACTATCCGGGCATTTCCCTTCCCTCTTTTGACAGTGACCGAGTTTTCTGACGCCTGTAGCCTAGGGATGACTACCTCCCTGTAGCTCCCGTCTATCACCTCTTCACTTTCCCTGATAAGCAGTAGGACATCAAGCTGCAGCTCCAGATCCCTAACACGGTCTCTGAGGAGCTGCATCTCGGTGCACCTGGTGCAGATGTGGCCATCAGGGAGGCTGGAGGTCTCCCAGGATTCCCACATCTGACACCCTGAACAAAGCATTAACCCTGCAGGCATGCTACCTAATTCTACAGGAATGAAACAGGAAAAATAAGTCTACTCACCCACTTACCTCGCCAAACAGACAAACTTTTTAAACCGTTAGCTCGTACCGTTAGCTGTGAGAGCCCTGCTGTTCCTGTCTATCCGGGTCGATTCGCGAAAGGGGTTGGGGGGGAGAAAAAAAGAGTTGGTGCCTCGCTCTCGCCTCTTCCCGTTTACCGCCGAAGCCCGTTGAAGCCAAAACCCTACACTCTGCTCCCACTCACTCCGCTGCCCACTCCGACAGCTGCCCGCTGTATAGGGTGGTCTCCTTTTTAAACTCTCTGCGCGGTCCTGTTGATGTCACGCGCCTGTGCAGTTTATTGAGTCTACTCAATGACTTAGACTCCACAGCCATCCATGCAAATTAATTCCACAGATTCACCAACCTCTGGCTAAAGAAGCTCCTCTGTATCTCTGTCCTAAGTGGATGTCCCTCTGTCTCTGCCCTCTGGTCCTTGAGTCAACCACTATGGGAAACGCTCTTCACTTCCACTCTTTCTCGGTCTTTCAATATTCAACAGGTTTCAATGAGATCTTTCCCCCCTCCCGCCACCACATTCTTCTGAATTCCATTGACTACAGGTCCAGAGACATCAAACATTAACTCTTTTATTCCTGGAATAATTCTCATGAAGCTCCTCTGGACCTTTTCTAATGCCAGCACATCTTTTCTTAGAGAAAGGGCTCAAAACCACTCTGACCAGTGCCGTATAAAGCCTCAGCAATACATCATTGCTTTTGTATTCACGTCCTCTTGAAATGAATGCTAATATTGCATTTGCCTTCCTATCCACTGACTGAAATTGCAAGTTCACCTTTAGGGACTCCTGTACAAGGACTCCTAAGTCCCTTTGCTCCTCTCAATTTTGAATTTTTCTCCCTGTTTAGAAAATAGTTTGCGTCTTTATTCCTTCAACCAAAGTGCAAGACCATTCACTTCCCCACACTACTACATCTGCCATCAGTTTACCAATTCTCCTAATCTCTCCAAGTCCTTCTACAGACTCCCTGCATCCTGAACACTACTTGCCCCTCCATCTATCTTTATATCATATGGAAAGCCATCAATTCTCACAGCTGCAGAACACTAATAGTCACCAGCAGCCAAAGAGAATAAACTCACTTTATTCACAGCTCTTTGCCTCCTGCCAGTCAAAGGCCCGCTAAAACTCCAAATCAGCAACCTCCACTGACTCTCCTTTGTCTATCCTGTCTGTTATTTTCCCCAAGAACTCCAACTGTTTAGTCAGGCAACATTCCTGCTTAATGCTGACTTTGGAAATAGCGTTTCTGAACTTTTTGGCAGGCTGCAGTCATAATGATCTCTTAGGTACTCGGCAGAGGCCAATAAAAAGAAGCGAGGTGTAACCAGAGTGGCCATTGTTGGAGTCTACAGTGTTAGAGTGGCCAGGCACTAACTTGACTGGCTTAGGTAAGAACAGGCACAGGCTAAAATTTAACCTTGCAGAGGTAGAGGTATAACAAGTGCAGGCAGAGTGGTATTAATGCAGTGGAATTCTCTTTGTTTAACACGTGGGATTGTAGGATGCCTAAAAGATCTTATGTTTGCTGTCCCTGCAAAGTTCCGCAAGGCCCCAAACTCTTTTTAAACTTTGTACTGCCTCACTAATATACAACATTTTGCTATGATTACAAGCCACAAAAAGTTCTCCTAATATATAATGGCGGTTGGCAGACCAACACAAGGTGCATTACTGCCACCTACTGAGTTGGAGTGTGGAGCAAAGAGATAGGAAATATACACACTAAATTGCTCCCCCAAAAAACTCAAATAATGTCAAAACATCAAATGCTTTTCAGGAAATTTAATGCTTTTCTTCTTCCATGTGGAACTATGTCTGTTTCAAAACTCTCAATTTAGCAATTAGATGTTTCCTTTGCATCTTATCGTTACTGTGTTCGAACAATATATGCTGCACTGTTTCTTACAAATGCCAGTATCATGCGTATTAATTCTGATCAAGGAACTAGTTCAACCTACTATGTCCAATATGTAAATACTTAACTATAACTTCTTCCCTCCTTTTCAACCCATCTCCCAGTTGAGTTCCCACTATCCTCTGAAATTTTGCCGTCCTTTCTTTCCCTTAACCCAAATTTGCAGCCATAGTGACTGAATACTTTTTAATTTTGCTTTCACCTCCCTCTTATGCAAAGTCACCACTGCATTTATATCCTTAATTTAAATGATTGCTTGGCTAGAATGTATGTCACATCGTTTTCCTTCAACTCCAATAAGGGCAAGGACCCATAAGAAATCCATACACAAGCCTGGACTTCACCGCCTCAACAGATGTTGTCCAAGCCCCAGAAGAAAGTCTGGCTTACAATCTGAAATACCTGTTTTAATAGATGTCTAAACCAAGAACGAATTAGAGTGCAGAAGTACATAATCAGGGAGTACTTCTTTGACCCTCTCCAAGGCTAAGATTATAGCAACCATCACAGACATGAACACTGATACTTTTGTCTGAAAATCTTTTTTAATATTCACCTGAAACTTTGGAACATACACAGAAACACCCGAACGACCTGTCACTGGATCTTTTGACCCAACTGTGTAGATATGCAAGAAACTATATTATCTGCCTTGCATATATTGTGAACTTCCCGTGCCATATACAATCATTCTTCATCTTGATCATTTATTGAATGCTTAAACCAACCACGGGCAAAGGGAAAAACCATGGAGGGGTGAGATAGGAAATGGTACACCTACACCATATTTTGTGCCCATTCATTTCGCAACCACCTGAAACTGAAGACCTTCCAGATACGGTGCTCCAAACATTCTACTAGTGTTGACATTATTGCATGACCAACTTTGTCCTCTTTCGTTAGTCATAGTCAGAGTCATAGTCATACTTTATTGATCCCGGGGGAAAATGGTTTTCGTTACAGTTGCACTGTAACTATTGTTAACTGCAACCTGCATAGATGTAATGGTACTTCACCCACTGATGCTGAAAATGGGGATGATTTAATAGCACCACAACATAATCCCAGTGCTTCAGCTTGAACTTTATCTTAGGGCTTTAAGACCACTGGTGAGGCTGACCCATAAGCATTCATCCATAATCAAAGGCAGATCTGATTAAAGCAATGCACATTGTCCACATGCACTTTCCATGTTAGCCTCGTGTCCACCCCCATATATAGATACTTTATCACTGACTCTTGTTTAAGAGGCTTACTATACACCTGAGGTCAATTGTGGGGGTAATGTTCAATTAGGAAAACAAACAACTTGAGTCTTTGCAACAGAAAAGTTAAACCGACTATCAGATGGACTGTACTGAGAGAGCGTCAGACTGTTAGAGCTACAGCACTGAGACTGTACTGACAGACTGTCAGAAGGACAGCACAGATAGAGTATCAGAGGGACAGTATTTAGAGAGAGTCAGACTGTCAGAAGGACAGTACAGAGAAAGTGTCAGAGGGACAATACTACGAATGTGTCACTCTGTCAGAGGGACAGTATTGAGAGAGTGTCAGACTATCAGAGAGACTGTATTGAGACTCTCTCAATATGAGATTGTCAGATTGTCGGAGCAACAGTACTGAGTGTCAGATTATCAGAGCGACAGTACTGACAGAGTGTCAGACAATCAGAGGGACTGAACTGAGGGAGTGTCAGACAATTAGAGGGACAGTACAGAGAGAGTTTCTGAAGGATAGTATTGAGAGAGTGCCTGATTGTCAGAGTACTGACAAACTGTAACAGGGACAGCACTGAGTCAGAGCGACAGATTGTCAGAGGGACAGTACTGAGTGAGTGTCAGAGGGACAGTATAGAGAGACTGTCCGCCTATCAGATCGACTGTACAGAGGGAGTGTAAGACTGTCGAGGGACAGAATTGAGAGAGTGTCAGACGGTCAGAGGGGCAGTACTGAGAGAGTGTCAGATTGCCTGAGGGACAGTAATGGGAGAGTGTCAGACCTGTCGGAGGGAAAGTATTGAGAGAGTGTCAGACTGTCATATGGACAGTAGTAGAGAGTGTCAGAGGGACTGTATTGAGAGAGTGTCAGACTATCAGAGGGACAGTATTGTGAGTGTGTCAGAGGGACTGTATTGAGAGAGTGTCAGACTATCAGAGGGACAGTATTGATGGAGTGTCTGACTGTCAAAGCGACAGTATTGAGAGAGTGTCATATTGTAAGAGGGACAATACTGAAAGAGTCTCAGACTGTCAGAGGGACCGTACTGAGAGAGTGTCAGACTATCAGAGGGACAGAACTGAGCGAGTGACAAGTTGTCAGAGGGAATGTACTGAGAGAGTGTCAGATTGTCAGAGGGACGGTACTGACAGAGTGTCAGAGAGTCAGAGGGACAGTACTGAGAGAGTGTCAGAGGGACAGTGTAGAGAGAGTGTCCGACTATCAGATGGACTGTACTGAGAGAGTGTCAGACTGTCAGAAGGACAGTACAGAGAAAATGTCAGAGGGACAGTACTACAAGTGTGTCACTCTGTCAGAGGGACTGTACTGAAAGGGAGTCATACTGTAAGAGGGGCAGTACTGAGAGAGTGTCAGACTGTCAGAGGGACACTATTGAGAGAGTGTCAGATTGTCAGAGGGACGGTACTGACAAAGTGTTAGACTGCCAGAGGGACAGCACTGAGAGAGTATCAGACTGCAGGAGAACAGTACTGAGAGAGTGTCAGAGTGTCAGAGGGACGGTACTGACAGAGTGTCCGACTATCAGATGGACTGTACTGAGAGAGCGTCAGACCGTCAGAGCTACAGCACTGAGACTCTACTGACAAACTGTCAGAGGGACAGTACAGATAGAGTGTCAGAGGGACAGTATTTAAAGAGTGTCAGACTGTCAGAAGGACAGTGCAGAGCAAATGTCAGAGGGACAGTACTACGAGTGTGTCACTCTGTCAGAGGGACAGTATTGAGAGAGTGTCACATTGTCGGAGCGATAGTACTGAGAGTGTCAGCTTATCAGAGGGACAGTACTGACAGAGTGTCAGACTGTCAGAGGGACTGAACTGAGAGAGTGTCAGACAATCAGAGAGACAGTACAGAGAGAGTTTCTGAAGGATGGTATTGAGAGAGTGCCTGACTGTCAGAGGAACAGTGCTGCCAAAGTGTAACAGGGCGAGCACTAAAATAGTGTCAGACTGTCTGAGGGTCAGTATTTAGAGACTGTCAGAGGGACAGTATTGGGAAAGTTTCAGACTGTCAGAGGGACAGTAGTGAGTAAGAGTTAGATGGATAGTACTAAGACAGTGTCACTCTGTCAGACGGAAGGTATTGAGAGAGTGTCAGACTGACAGAGGGTTTCTACTGAGAGAGTGTCAGACAGTCGGAGGGATAGTACTGAGTGAGTGTCAGATTGTCAGGGGGACAGTACTGACAGAGTATCAGAGGGACAGTATAGAGAGACTGTCCACCTATCAGATGGACTGTACAGAGAGTGTGTCAGACTGTCAGAGCTACAACTTTGAGAGTGTCTCTGACATTCAGAGGGGCAGTACTGAGAGAGTGTCAGATTGCCAGAGAGACAGTAATGGGAGAGTGTCAGACCTGTCTGAGGGAGAGTATTGGGAGAATGTCAGACTGTCATATGGACAGTAGTAGAGAGTGTCAGAGGGACTGTATTGGGAGAGTGTCAGACTATCAGAGGGACAGTATTGTGAGTGTGTCAGAGGGACTGTATTGATGGAGTGTCTGACTGTCAAAGCGACAGTATTGAGAGAGTGTCATATTGTAAGAGGGACAATACTGAAAGAGTCTCAGACTGTCAGAGGGACCGTACTGAGAGAGTGTCAGACTGCCAGAGGGACAGTACTGAGAGAGTGTCACTGTCAGAGAGACAGTACCTTGACAGATTCAGAGGGACAGTACTAAGAGAGTGTCACGCTGTCAGAGCGACAGCATTGATAGAGTGTCAGACTGTCAGAGGGATAGTCATGAAAGAGTGTCAGATTGTCTGAGGGACAGTACTCAGAGAGTGTCAGACTGTCAGAGGGAAAGTTCTGAGAGAGTGACAGCGGGACAGAATTGACAGAATGTTGGACAATCAGAGGAACAGTACTGAGAGAGAGTCAGAATATCAGAAGGACAGTACTGACAGAGTGTCAGACTATCAGAGGGACAGAACTGAGCGAGTGACAAGTTGTCAGAGGGAATGTACTGAGAGAGTGTCAGATTGTCAGAGGGACAGTACTGAGAGAGTGTCAGAGGGACAGTGTAGAGAGAGTGTCCGACTATCAGATGGACTGTACTGAGAGAGTGTCAGATTGTCATATGGACAGTAGTGAGAGAGTGTCAAAGGGACTGTATTGGGAGAGTGTCAGACTATCAGAGGGACTGTACTGATAGTGTTTCAGAGGGACTGTAGTGAGAGAGTGTCAGACTCTCAGAGGGACAGCACTGAGAGAGTGTCAGGTTGTCGGAGCGACTGTACTGAACGAGCGTCAGACTGCCAGAGGCACTGTATTGAGAGAGTCTCAGACTGTCGAGGGACAGAATTGAGAGAGTGTCAGACGGTCAGAGGGGCAGTACTGAGAGAATATCAGATTGCCAGAGGGACAGTAATGGGAGAGTGTCAGACCTGTCTGAGGGAGAGTATTGAGAGAGTGTCAGACTGTCATATGGACAGTAGTGAGAGAGTGTCAGAGGGACTGTATTGGGAGAGTGTCAGACTATCAGAGGGACAGTATTGTGAGTGTGACAGAGGGACTGTATTCAGAGAGTGTCAGACTATCAGAGGGACAGTACTGAGAGAGTGCCAGAGGGACAGTAGTATGCGATTGTCTGACTGTCAGAGGGATAGTGTTGAGAGAGTCAGACTATCAGACGGACTGTATTGATGGAGTGTCTGACTGTCAAAGCGACAGTATTGAGAGAGTGTCATACTGTAAGAGGGACAATAGTGAAAGAGTCTCAGACTGTCAGAGGAACAGTACTGAGAGAGTGTCAGACTGCCAGAGGAACAGTACTGAGAGACTGTCACTGTCAGAGGGACAGTACCGTGAAAGGTTCAGAGGGGCAGAACTAAGAGAGTGTCACGCTGTCAGAGGGACAGCATTGATAGAGTGTCAGATTGTCTGAGGGACAGTACTCAGAGAGTATCAGACTGTCAGAGGGAAAGTTCTGAGAGACTGACAGCAGGACAGAATTGAGAGAATGTCGGACAATCAGAGGAACAGTACTGAGAGAGAGTCAGAATATCAGAAGGACAGTACCGAGAGAGTGTAAGACTATCAGAGGGACAGCACTGAGCGAGTGACAAGTTGTCAGAGGGAATGTACTGAGAGAGTGTCAGATTGTCAGAGGGACTGTACCGACGGAGTGTCAGACTGTCAGAGGGACAGTATTAAGAGAGTGTCAGACTGTCAGAAGGTCAGTACAGAGAAAGTGTCAGAGGGACAGTACTACGAGTGTGTCACTCTGTCAGAGGGATAGTATTGAGAGAGTGTCAGACTGTCAGAGGGACAGAACTGAGAGAGTGTCAGACAATCAAAGAGACAGTACAGAAAGAGTTTCAGAAGGATAGTATTGAGAGAGTGCCTGACTGTATAGGAACAATACTGAAAAAGTGTAACAGGGTCAGCACTAAGACAGTGTCAGACTGTCTGAGGGTCAGTATTTAGAGACCGTCAGACTGTCAGAGAGACAGTATTGGGAAAGTGTGAGACATTCAGAGGGACAGTACTGAGTAAGTGTCAGATGGGTAGTACTAAGACAGTGTCACTCTGTCAGATGGAAGGTATTGAGAGAGTGTCAGACTGACAGAGGGGTTCTACTGACAAAGTGTCAGACATTCAGAGGGAGAGTACTGAGTGAGTGTCAGATTGTCAGAGGAACGGTACTGACAGAGTGTCAGAGGGACAGTATAGAGAGACTGTCCGCCTATCAGATGGACTGTACTGCGAGAGTGACAGACTGTGACAGCTACAGCACTGAGTGTGTCTCTGACATTCAGAGGGACAGTACAGAGAGGGTCAGAGGGATAGTTTTAAGAGAGTGTCACCATCTGAGGGACAATATTGAGAGAGTGTCAGACTGTCTGAGGGACATTAATAAGAGAGTGTTAGACTGTCAGAGGGATAGTCATGACAGCGTGTCAGACTGTCAAAGGGAGAGTACTGAGTGAGTGTCAGACTGTTAGAAGGACAGTACAGTGAAAGTGTAAGATGGACAGTACTACGTGTGTGTCACTCTATCAGAGGGGCAGTATTGAGAGAGATCTTGATGCCAGAGGGGCAGTACTGAGAGATGGTCAGACTGTCAGAGGGACAGTATCGAGAGAGTGTCAGATTGTCGGAGCGACAGAACTGAGAGCGTGTCAGACAATCAGAGGGACAGTACAGAGAGAGTTTCAGAAGGATAGTATTGAGAGAGTGCCTGACTGTCAGAGGAATAGTACTGACAAAGTGTAACAGGGACAGCACTAAGAGAGTTTCAGACTGTCTGAGGGTCACTATTTAGAGACTGTCAGACTGTCAGAGGTGCAGTATTGGGAAAGTGTCAGACATTCAGAGGGACAGTACTGAGTAAGTGTCAGATGGATAGTACTAAGACAGTGTTACTCTGTCAGATGGAAGGTATTGAGAGAGTGTCAGACTGACAGAGAGGTTCGACTGAGAGAGTGTCAGACTGTCAGAGGGACAGTACAGAGAGAGTAACAGACAATCAGAAGGACAGTACTGAGTGAGTGTCAGACTACCAGAGGGACAGTACTGAGAGAGTGTCAGGTTGTCAGAGCGACTGTACTGAGAAAGTGTCAGCCTGTCAGAGGGACAGTATTGAGAGATTCTCAGACTGTCGGAAGGACAGAATTGAGAGAGAGAGTCAGACTGTGAAAGGGGCAGTACTGAGAGAGGCTGTAAGACTGTCAGTGGGACAGTATTGAGAGAGTGTTAGACAGTCTGAGGGGCAGTACTGAGAGTGTCAGATGGTCAGAGAGACAGTAATGAGAGAGTGTCAGACTTGTCAGAGGGAGTGTATTGAGAGAGTGTCAGACTATCAGATGGACAGTACTGAGAGAGTGTCAAAGGGACTGTATTGGGAGAGTGTCAGACTATCAGAGGGACAGTAGTGAGAGAGTGTCCGACTAACAGAGGCACAGTACTGTGAACGTGTCAGAGGGACAGTACTATCTGAGTGTCAGACTGTCAGAGGGACTGTGTTTAGAGAGTCAAACTATCAGAGGGACAGTATTGAGAGAGTGTCAGTCTCTAATAGTGATAATACTGAGAGTCTCAGAATGTCAGAGGGACCATACTGGAAGAGTGTCAATATGTCAGAGGGACAGTACTGAGAGAGTGTCACTGTCAGAGGGACAGTGCTGAGAAAGGTCCAGAGGGACAGTACTAAGAGAATGTCGCTCTGTCAGAGGGACAGTGTTGATCAAGTGCCAGACTGTCAGAGGGATAGTCATGAGAGACTGTCAGATTGTCAGAGGGACAGTACTCAGAGATTGTCAGACTGTCAGAGGGATTGTATTGAGAGAGTGTCAGACTGTAAGAGGGACAATACTGACAGAGTCTCAGACTGTCCGAGGGACCGTACTGACAGAGCGTCAGACTGTCAGAGGGACAGTATTGAGAGAGTCTCAGACTGTTAGAGGGACAGTACTGGGAGAGTGTCAAGGGACAGTTTTGAGAGAGTGTCCGTATAGCAGATGGACTGTACAGAGAGAGAGTCAGACTCTCAGAGGGACAGTACTGAGAGAGTCTAAGATGGTCAGAGAGACAGTATTGAGAGAGTGTCAGACTTGTCAGAGGGAGAGTATTGAGAGAGTGTCAGAGGGACTTTATTGGGAGAGTGTCAGTCAATCTGAGGGGCGGTACAGAGACAGTTTCAGAGGGGCCGTATTGAGAGAGTATCAGACTGTCAGAAGAACAGCACTGAGAAAGTGCAACAGGGACAGCACTAAGAGAGTGTCAGACTGTCTGAGGGACAGTAGTGAGAGACTGTCAGATTGTCGGACAGACAAAACTGAAAGAGTGTCCAACTCTGAAAGGGAAATACTGAGACAGCTCGAAGAGAGTGTCAATCTGTCAGAGGGATGGTATTGAGGGTCTAATAGACTGTAAGAGGGGCAGAATTGAGAGAGAGTCAGACAGTAAGAAGGACTGTATTCAGAGTGTCAGACTGTCAGAGACACAGTACTGAGGAAGTGTCAGAGGGACAGTACTAAGAGACTGTCACTCTGTCAGAGAGACAGTATTGAGAGAGTGTCAGACTGTCAGAGAGGCAGTACTGAGAGAGTGTCAAACTGTCAGAGGGACGGTACTAAGACAATGTCAGACTGTCAGAAGGATTGTAGTGAGAAAGCTTCAGACTGTCATAGGGACAGTACTTCGAGAACTGCAGACTGTCAGAGGGACAGTACTGAGAGGGTGTCAGACTGTCAGAGGGACAGTACTGTGAGAGTGTCAGTGGGACAAAATTGAGAGAGCATCAGACTGTCATAGGGACACTAATTGGAGTATTTCAGATTCTCAGAGGGACAATACTGAAAGAGTGTCAGACAATCAGAGGAACAGTATTGAGAGAGTGTCAGACTGTCAGAGGGACCGTACTAAGAGAGTGTGAGATTGCCAGAGTGACTGTACCGAGAGAGTGTCAGAGGGAGAGTACTAAAAGAGTGTCAGACTATCAGAGTGACAGTATTGAGAGAGTGTTAGACTGTCAGAAGGACTGTATTGAGAGTGTCAGATGGCCAGAGGGACAGCACGAAGAGATTGTCAATCTTTCAGAGGGACAGTATTGAGGGATTAATAGACTGTGAGAGGGGCAGGACCATCAGAGGGACAGTACTGAGAGAGAGTCAGAGGGACATTATTGAGAATGTGTCAGAGTATCAGAGGCACCATACTCAGAGAGTGTCAGATTGTCAGAGTGACTGTACTGACAGAGTGTCAGGCTGTCAGAGAGAGACTACTGGGAAATTGTCAGAGGGACTGTACTAAGAGAGTGTCACTCTGTCAGAGGGACAGTATTGACAGAGTGTCAGACTGTCAGAGGGATTGTACTCAGAGAGGGCCAGAGCGTCAGAGGGACAGTACTAAGAGATTGTCAGACTGTCACAGAGATTGCACTGAGAGAGTTTTCGACTGTCATAGGAACAGTACTTAGAGAATTTCAGATTCTCAGAGGGACAGTACTAAGAGAGTGTCAGACAGTTAGAGGAACAGTATTGAGAGAGTCTCAGACTGTCAGAGGGACAGTTTTGAGAGAGTGTCAGACTGTGAGTGTGGCAGGACTGAGAGAATGTCAGACTGTCAGTAAGACAGTTCTGAGAAAGTCAGAGAATGTCACTACTAAGGGAGTGTCTCTCTGTCAGAGTGACAGTATCGAGAGAGGGTTCGACTCTCAAAGGGGCAATACGGCGAGAGTGTCAGACTATCAGAGGCTCACTACTGAGAGAGTGTCAGACTATCACGAGCATAGTACTGAAAGAGTGTCAGAGGTACTGTCTGAGCGATTGCCAGACAATCAGAGGGACAGTATGGTGAGAGATTCTGACTGAGAGAGACAGTTCTGAGAAAGTGTCAGAGGGACAGTACTAAGAGACTGTCACTCTGTCAGAGGGACAGTACTAAGAGACTGTCACTCTGTCAGAGTGACGGTACTGAGAGAGTGTCAGATTGTCAGATTGACTGATTTGTGTGTCAGACTGTCAGATGGACAGTATTCAGAGTGTCTCAGACAGTCAGAGGGACAGTACTGAGAGATTGTCAGAGGGTCAGTGCTATAAGAGTGTCAGACTGGCAGAGGGACAGTGTTGAGAGAGTGCCAGACTGTGAGAGGGGCAGGACTGAGAGAATGTCAGACTGTCAGTATGACAGTTCTGAGAAATTCAGAGAGGGACAGTACTGTGAGTGTCCCTCCGTCAGAGTGACAGTATTGAGAGAGGTTCGACTCTAAGAGGGGCAACACTGCGAATGTGTCAGACTATCAGAGGGGCAGTACTGATAGAGTGTCAGACTATCAGACGGATTGTACTGAGAGAGTGTCAGATTGTCAGAGGAACTGTACTGTGCAGACTGTCAGAGGGACAGTACTGAGAGAGTGTCACACTATCAGGAAGCCAGTAGTGAAAGAGTGTCAGAGGGACTGTATTGAGAGAAGAGTGTCAGACTGTCAGACGAACAGCACTGAGAGAGTGTCTCACCGTCAGAGGGACAACGTTGGGAGAGGTACAGACTCTCAGAGGGATAGTATTAAGAGAGTGTCAGATTATCAGAGTGACAGTACTGAGAGTCTGTCAGAGGGACAGTACTAAGAGAGTGTCAGACTGTCAGATGGGCAGTATTCTGAGTGTCTCAGACAGTCAGAGGGACAGTGCTAAAAGAGTGTCAGACTGTGAGAGGGACAGGACTAAGAGAATGTCAGACTGTCAGTATGACAGTTCTGAGGAAATCAGAGAGGGACAGTACTAAGAGAGTGTCACTATCTCAGAGTGACAGTATTGAGAGAGGGGCAATACTGCAAGAGTGTCAGACTATCAGAGTAACAGTACTGAGAGAGTGTCAGACTATCAGATGGACAGTACTGAGAGAGTGTCAGACTATCAGGAGCATAGTACTGAATGAGTGTCAGAGGGACAGTACAGACAGATTGTCAGACTATCAGAGGGACAATATGGTGAGAGATTCAGAATGTGAGAGAGGCAGTACTGAAAAATGGTCAGAGGGACTGTACGAAGAGACTGTCAAACTTTCGGAGGGATTGTACTGATAGAGTGTCGGACTGTCAGAAGGGCATTACTAAGATAGTGGCATACTGTCAGAGGGACAGCATTGAGAGAGTGTCAGACTATTGGAGCGAGTGTATTGAGAGTGTCAATACTGCACAGGGACAGTACTGAGAGATTGTCAGAGGGATAGTGTGAAAAGAGTGTCAGACTGCTAGAGGGACAGTATTGAGAGAGTGTCGGACTGTCAGAGGGGCAGGACTGAGAGAGTGTCAGACTGCCAGTATGACAGTTCTGAGAAAGCCAGAGAGGGTCAGTACTAAGAGGGTGTCGCTCTGTCAGAGTGAGAGTGTCATTCTGTCAGAGGGACAGTATTGACAGAGTGTCAGACTGTCAGAGGGATTGTACTCGGAGAGTGTCAGAGCGTTCAGAGGGACAGTACTAAGGGATTGTCAGACTGTCACAGGGATTGCACTGAGAGAGTGTCAGACTGTCTTAGGAACAGTACTTGGAGAATTTCAGAGTCTCAGAGGCACAGTACAAAGAGAGTGTCAGACAGTCAGGGGAATAGTATTGAGAGAGTATCAGACTGTATGAGGGACGTACTGAGAGAGTGACAGAGGGACAGTATTGAGAGAGTATCAGACTATCAGAGGGATTGTAAACAGAGAGTGTGAGATTGTCAGAGGGACTAAACTGAGAGAGTGTCAGACTGTCAGATGGACAGTATTCTGAGTGTCTCAGACAGTCAGAGGGACAGTGCTGAGAGATTGTCAGAGGGACAGTGCTAAAAAAGTGTCAGACTGTGAGAGGGACAGGACTAAGAGAATGTCAGACTGTCAGTATAACAGTTCCGAGGAAATCAGAGAGGGACAGTACTAAGAGAGTGTCACTCTGTCAGAGTGACAGTATTGAGAGAGGGTTTGACTCTCGAAGGGGCAATACTGCGAGAGTGTCAGACGATCAGAGTAACAGTACTGAGAGAGTGTCAGACTATCAGGAGCGTAGTACTGAATGAGTGTCAGAAGGGCATTACTAAGATACTGGCATACTATCAGAGGGACAGTACTGGGAGAGTGTCAGTCTATCAGAGTGACAGTACTGAGAGAGGGTCAGAGGGACAGTACTGAGAGACTGTTAGACTGTCAGATGGGCAGTATTAAGAGAGTGTTTAACCGTCAGTGGGACAGTATTGAGAGAGTGTCAGAGGGACAGTACGAAGAGATTGTAAGACTGTCAGAGGGATAGAATTGAGAGAGTGTTAGACTGTCAGCGGAACAGTACTGGGAGAGTGTCAGAACATCAGAGTGACAGCATTGAGATCGGTTCAGACTGTTAGAGGGACAGTACTGAGAGAAAGCCAGAGGGACATTATTGAGAGTGTGTCAGACTATCAGAGGGACCGTACTCAGAGAGTGTCAGATTGTCAGATGGATAGTATTGAGAGTGTCAGACTGTCAGAGACACAGTACTGAGAAAGTGTCAGAGGGACAGTACTAAGAGACTGTCACTCTGTCAGAGAGACAATATTGAGAGAGTATCAAACTGTCAGAGGGACAGTGCTGAGAAAGTGTCAGACTGTCAGAGGGATAGTGCTGAGAGAGTGTCAGAGGGACAAAATTGAGAGAGTGTCAGACTGTCAGAGGGACAGTACTGAGACGGTATCAGAGGGACAAATTTGAGAGAGTGTCAGTCCATCAGAGGGACAGTACTGAGAGAGTGTGAGATTGTCAGAGGGACAGTACTGAGAGAGAGTCAGAAAAACAGTATTGAGAGAGTGTCACACTGTCAGAGGGACAGTATTGACAGAGTGTCAGACATTCAGAGGGGCGGTACAGAGAGAGTGTCACACTGTCAGAGGTACAGTACTAGAGATTGTCAGACTCTCAGAGGAATTGTACTGAGAGAGTGTCAGACTGTCATAGGGACAATACTTGAGAATTTCAGATTGTGAGAGGGACAGTACTGAGAGAATGTCAGACTGTCAGATGGACAGTATTGAGAGTGTCTTAGACTGTCAGAGCGACAGTACCGGGAACGTGTCAGAGAAACAGTACTAAGAGAGAGTCTCTGTCAGAGGGACATTATTCAGAAAGAGTCAGACTTTTAGAGGGGCATTACTAAGATACTGGCATACTGTCATTGAGACAGTATTGAGAGAGTGTCAGACTGTCAGAAGGACAGTACTGGGAAAGTGTCAGAGGGACAGTACTAAGAGAGTGTCAATATGTCGGAGGGAATGCATTGACAGAGTGTCAGAGCGTCAGAAGGACAGTACTAAGATATTGTCAGACTATCGGAGGGATAGTACTAATAGAGTGCCAGACTGTCATAGGGACACTACTTGGAGAATTTCAGATTCTCAGAGGGACAGTACTAAGAGATTGTCAGTCTGTCAGAGGGACAGTTTTGAGGAAGTATCAGACTGTGAGAGTGGCAAGGCTGAGAGAGTGTCAGACTGTCAGAGTGACATGTTCTGCAAAAATGTGAGAGGAACAGTACTATGAGATTGTCAGACTGTCAGGGGGGCAGTACCTAGATAGTGTCAGGCTATCAGAGGGACAGTATTGAGAGAGTTTCAGACTGTCAGAGAGACATTAATGAGAAAGTGTCAGAGGGAGAGAATGAAGAGGGTATCAGTCTGACAGAGAGAGAGTATTGGGAGTGTGTCAGTACTGTCAGAGGGGCAGTACTCAGAGAGTGTCAGACAGTCTGAGGGACAGTACTAAGAGATTGTCAGACTGTCATAAGGATTGTACTGAGAGAGTGTCAGACTGTCAGAGGGACAGTACTGAGAGAGAGCCAGAGGGACATAATTGAGAATGTGTCAAAGTATCAGAAGCACCGTACTCAGAGAGTGTCAGATTGTCAGAGTGACTGTACTGAGAGAGTGTCAGGCTGTCAGAGGGACACTACTGGGAAATTGACAGAGTGACTGCAGTAAGAGAGTGTTACTCTGTCAGAGGGACAGTAATTACTGGGTGTCAGACTGTCAGAGGGATTGTACTCAGAGACGGTCAGAGCGTCAGAGGGACAGTACTAGAAGATTGACAGACTGTCACAGGGATTGCACTGAGAGAGTGTTAGACTGTCATAGGAACAGTACTTGGAGAATTTCAGATTCTCAGAGGGAAAGTACAAAGAGAGTATCAGACTGTCAGAGAGACAGGACTGAGAGAGTGACAGAGGGACAGTATTGAGAGAGTGTCAGACTATCAGAGGGACTGTAATGAGAGAGTGTGAGATTGTCAGAGGGACTGTACTGAGAGTGTGTCAGACTGTCAGAGTGACATGTTCTGAGAAAGAGTGAGAGGAACAGTACTATGAGATTGTCAGGCTGTCAGAGGGGCAGTACCTAGATAGTGGCAGACTGTCAGAGGGACAGTGTTGATAGAGTGTCAGACTGTTAGAGGGGCACTACTGTGAGAGAGTCAGACTATCAGAGGGACAGTATTGAGAGAGTTTCAGACTGTCAGAGAGACATTATTGAGAAAGTGTAAGAGGGACAGAACACTTAGAGTGTCAGTCTGACAGAGAGAAAGTATTGGGAGAGTGACAGGCTATCAGAGTGTCAGTACTAAGAGAGTGTCAGTACTGTCAGCAGGGCAATACTCAGAGAGTGTCAGACAGTCTGAGGGACAGTACTAAGAGATTGTCAGACTGTCAGAAGGATTGTACTGATAGATTGTCAGACTGTCATAGGGACAGTGGTTGAGAATTTCAGATTGTCAGCGGAAGAGTACTGAGACAGTGTCAGACTGTCAGAGGGACAGTACTGAGGGAGAGTCAGAGGGACATTATTGAGAATGTGTCAGGGTATCAGAGGCACCGTACTCAGAGAGTGTCAGATTGTCAGAGGGAGACTACTGGGAAATTGTCAGAGGGACTGTACTAAGAGAGTGTCACTCTGTCAGAGAGACAGTATTTACAGAGTGTCAGACTGTCAGAGGGATTGTACTCACAGAGGGTCAGAGCGTCAGAGGGACAGTACTAAGAGATTGTCAGACTGTCACAGGGATGGCACTGAGAGAGTGTTAGACTGTCACAGGAACAGTACTAAGTAAGTGTCAGACTGGTAGAGGGATAGTACTGGGAGAGTGTCAGAGGGACAAAATTGAGAGAGTGTCAGATTGTCAGAGGGACGGTATTGAGAGAGTGTCAGATTGTCAGAGGGACTGTACTGAGAGAGTTTCAGACTGTCAGAGGGAGACTACTGAGAAATTGTCAGAGGGACTGTACAAAGGGAGTGTCACTCTGTCAGAGGGATAGTATTTACAGAGTGTCAGACTGCCAGAGGGATTGTACTGAGAGAGTGTCAGAATGTCATAGGAACAGTACTTGGAGAATTTCAGATTCTCAGAGGGACAGTACAGAGAGAGTGTCAGACAGCCAGAGGGACAGTATTCAGAGTGTCTGAGTGACAGTACTAAGAGAGTTTCAATCTGTCAGAGGGAGAGTATTGAGGGAGTATCAGACTGTGAGAGGGGCAGGACTGAGAGAGTGCCCGACTGTCAGAGTGTCAGTTCTGAGAGAGTGTGGGAGGGACAGTACTAAGAGAGTGTCACTCTGTCAGAGGGAAAGTATTGAGAGAGTGTCAGACTGTCAGAGGTGCAATGCTGCGAGATTGTCAGAATATCAGAGATACAGTACTGAGAGTGTGTCAGACTATCAGGAGGCCAGTACTGAAAGAGTGTCAGAGGGACAGTACTGGGAGAGTGTCAGTCTATCAGAGTGACAGTACTGAGAGACGGTCAGAGGGACAGTACTGAGAGAGTGTTAGACTGTCAGATGGGCAGTATTAAAAGAGTGTTTAACCGTCAGTGGGACAGTATTGAGAGAGTGTCAGAGGGACAGTACGAAGAGATTGTAAGACTGTCAGAGGGATAGTATTGAGAGAGTGTTAGACTGTCAGCGGAACAGTACTGGGGGAGTGTCAGACCGTCAGAGTGACAGCATTAAGAGCTGTATAGACTGTTAGAGGGACAGTACTGAGAGAGAGCCAGAGGGACATTATTGAGAGTGTGTCAGACTATCAGAGGGACCGTACTCAGAGAGTGTCAGATTGTCAGAGTGACTGTACTGGGAGAGTGTCAGACTGCCAGATTCACAGTATTGAGAGTGTCTCAGACAGTCAGAGGACAGTACTGAGAGTTTGTCAGAGGGACAGTGCTAAAAGAGTGTCAGACTGTCAGAGGGATAGTGCTGAGAGAGTGTCAGAGGGACAAAATTGAGAGAGTGTCAGACTGTCAGAGGGACAGTACTGAGAGACTGTCAGATAAACAGTATTGAGAGAGTTTCAGACTATCAGAGGGACAGTACTGAGACGGTGTCAGAAGGACAAATTTGAGAGAGTTTCAGTCCATCAGAGGGACAGTACTGAGAGAGTGTGAGATTGTCAGAGGGACAGTACTGAGAGAGTGTGAGATTGTCAGAGGGACAGTACTGAGAGAGAGTCAGAAAAACAGTATTGAGAGAGTGTCACACTGTCAGAGGGACAGTATTGACAGAGTGTCAGACATTCAGAGGGGCGGTACAGAGAGTGTCACACTGTCAGAGGTACAGTACTAGAGATTGTCAGACTCTCAGAGGGATTGTACTGAGAGAGTGTCAGACTGTCATAGGGACAATACTTGAGAATTTCAGATTGTCAGAGACACAGTACTAAGATAGTGTCAGACTGTCAGAGTGACAGTATTGTGAGAGTGTCAGTCTGTCAGAGGGACAGCTTTGAGGAAGTATCAGACTGTGAGAGTGGCAAGACTGAGAGAGTGTCAGACTGTCAGAGTGACATGTTCTGCAAAAATGTGAGAGGAACAGTACTATGAGATTGTCAGACTGCCAGGGGGGCAGTACCTAGATAGTGGCAGACTATCAGAGGGACAGTGTTGAGAGAGTTTCAGACTGTCAGAGAGACATTACTGAGAAAGTGTCAGAGGGAGAGAATGAAGAGAGTGTCAGTCTGACAGAGAGAGAGTATTGGGAGAGTGTCAGTACTGTCAGAGGGGCAGTACTCAGAGAGTGTCAGACAGTCTGAGGGACAGTACTGAGAGATTGTCAGACTGTCAGAGGGACAGTACTGAGAGAGAGCCAGAGGGACATTATTGAGAATGTGTCAGAGTATCAGAAGCACCGTACTCAGAGAGTGTCAGATTGTCAGAGTGACTGTACTGAGAGAGTGTCAGGCTGTCAGAGGGACACTACTGGGAAATTGACAGAATGACTGCAGTAAGAGAGTGTTACTCTGTCAGAGGGACAGTAATTACAGAGTGTCAGACTGTCAGAGGGATTGTACTCAGAGACGGTCAGAGCGTCAGAGGGACAGTACTAAAAGATTGACAGACTGTCACAGGGATTTCACTGAGAGAGTGTTAGACTGTTATAAGAACAGTACTTGGAAAATTTCAGATTCTCAGAGGGAAAGTACAAAGAGAGTGTCAGACTGTCAGAGGGACAGTACTGAGAGAGTGACAGAGGGACAGTATTAAGAGAGTGTCAGAGTATCAGAGGGACCGTAATGAGAGTGTCTCAGACTGTCAGAGGGAGAGTACTGAGACATTGTCAGAAGGAGAGTACTAAAAGAGTGTTAGACTGTCAGAGTGACAGTATTGTGAAAGTGTCAGTCTGTCAGAGGGACAATATTGAGAGTGTTTCAGACTGTGAGATAGGCAAGACTGAGAGTGTGTCAGACTGTCAGAGTGACATGTTCTGAGAAAGAGTGAGAGGAACAGTACTATGAG
The DNA here is from genome assembly GCF_963921235.1 of Mobula hypostoma. Taxonomy (NCBI): domain Eukaryota; kingdom Metazoa; phylum Chordata; class Chondrichthyes; order Myliobatiformes; family Myliobatidae; genus Mobula; species Mobula hypostoma. The sequence goes on from NC_086104.1 coordinate 114,854,630, forward strand.
ATTGTCAGACTGTCAGAGGGGCAGTACCTAGATAGTGGCAGGCTGTTAGAGGGACAGTGTTGAGAGAGTGTCAGACTGTCAGAGGGGCACTACTGCGAGAGAGTCAGACTATCAGAGAGACAGTATTGAGAGAGTTTCAGACTGTCAGAGAGACATTACTGAGAAAGTGTAAGAAGGACTGAACTAAGAGAGTGTCAGTCTGTCAGAGAGAAAGTATTGGGAGAGTGACAGACCATCAGAGGGTCAGTACTAAGAGAGTGTCAGTACTGTCAGCAGGGCAGTACTCAGAGAGTGTCAGACAGTCTGAGGGACAGTACTAAGAGATTGTCAGACTGTCAGAAGGATTGTACTGATAGATTGTCAGACTGTCATAGGGACAGTAGTTGAGAATTTCAGATTGTCAGCAGAAGAGTACTGAGACAGTGTCAGACTGTCAGTGGGACAGTACTGAGAATGTATCAGAGTATCGGAGGCACCGTACTCAGAGAGTGTCAGATTGTCAGAGGGAGACTACTGGGAAATTGTCAGAGGGACTGTACTAAGAGAGTGTCACTCTGTCAGAGAGACAGTATTTACAGAGTTTCAGACTGTCAGAGGGATGTACTCAGAGAGGATCAGAGCGTCAGAGGGACAGTACTAAGAGATTGTCAGACTGTCACAGGGATGGCACTGAGAGAGTGTTAGACTGGCTTGACTTGGTGCTAGAATGCTGCCGGGGCCAGGGCTCGATTCGGTGCTGGAATGCCGCCAGGGCCAGTGCTCGACTCGGTGCTGGAATGCCGCCAGGGCCAGTGCTCGACTCGGTGCTGGAATGCTGCCGGGGCCAGGGCTCGACTCGGTGCTGGAATACCGCCAGGGCCAGTGCTCGACTCGGTGCTGGAATGCTGCCAGGGCCAGGGCTCAACTCGGTGCTGGAATGCCGCCAGGGCCAGTGCTCGACTTGGTGCTGGAATGCCGCCGGGGCCAGGGCTTGACTCGGTGCTAGAAAGCCGCTGGGGCCAGGGCTTGACTCAGTGCTGGAATGCCGCTGGGACCAGGGCTCGACTCGGTGCTGGAATGCCGCTGGGGCCAGGGCTCGATTCGGTGCTGGAATGCCGCTGGGGCCAGGGCTCGACTTGGTGCTGGAATGCTGCCGGGGCCAGGGCTCGACTCGGTGCTGGAATGCTGCCGGGGCCAGGGCTTGACTCGGTGCTAGAATGCCGCTGGGGCCAGGACTTGACTTGGTGCTAGAATGCCGCTGGGGCCAGGACTTGACTCGGTGCTAGAATGCCGCCAGTGCCAGGGCTCGGCTTGGTGCTGGAATGCTGCCGCTGCCAGGGCTCGACTCGGTGCTGGAATGCCGCCGGGGCCAGGGCTTGACTCGGTGCTGGAATGCTGCCGGGGCCAGGGCTTGACTCGGTGCTAGAATGCCGCTGGGGCCAGGACTTGACTCGGTGCTAGAATGCCGCCAGTGCCAGGGCTTGGCTTGGTGCTGGAATGCTGCCGCTGCCAGGGCTCGACTTGGTGCTGGAATGCTGCCGGGGCCAGGGCTCGACTCGGTGCTGGAATGCTGCCGGGGCCAGGGCTTGACTCGGTGCTAGAATGCCGCTGGGGCCAGGACTTGACTTGGTGCTAGAATGCCGCTGGGGCCAGGACTTGACTCGGTGCTAGAATGCCGCCAGTGCCAGGGCTCGGCTTGGTGCTGGAATGCTGCCGCTGCCAGGGCTCGACTCGGTGCTGGAATGCCGCCGGGGCCAGGGCTTGACTCGGTGCTAGAATGCCGCCGCTGCCAGTGCTCGACTCGGTGCTGGAATGCCACTGGGGCCAGGACTTGACTAGGTGCTAGAATGCTGCCGCTGCCAGGGCTCGACTTGGAGCCTCCGGGTAGTGGCGAGCTCTCGACTTGGCCCGGGAACAGTAGACAGCAGTTCTTGATTCCCTCTGGTGGGTTAACTGACGGACCCAACTCGGTGAGGAAACTTTGCAAGCTCTCTTCGGCGAGGTAACTGGACAGGGTTGCTCTGGTGAGGAAGGGCGACTTACCGGTACACGCTTTGGCAGAGAATAGGCTAGCTCCGGCCAGATGACATCAGCACGCAATAACTTTGCAGACGCTCCCGCACCGAACGGCTGAAAGCTGGCGACTATAAACCACCGGTTCAGCCGAGCATTAGTTGCCTCTAATCACCAAAGTGGAGGTACACGGGACAACAGGGAATCTACGGTCCGGATCATAACATAAGCAAGGTAAATTTAAAGGGACCCCAATCCGGACCATGACAACTTGGAGGTTTTTCAGGATATAAAATAAATTTTAGTAAAAGTGAATTGTTTCCTTTAAATGATTCTGTCTCTGTATATGATAACACTCCTTTTAAAGTTACAGACTCTTTTAGATATCTGGGTATTGTAATTACTAAAAAAGTTTAAGGATCTTTATAAAGCCAATTTTTTTCCCTCAGTAGACTCCATGAAGTATTTATTTAGTAGATGGAGTCCACTTACATTTTCATTTGTTGGTCGTATTCATACAGTTAAAATGATGATTTTACCGAAATTTTTCTATTTATTTCAGAATATTCCTGTTTTTTTGACTAGGAAGTTTTTTGATTGGATCGATTGTATTATTTTATCTTTGCGAGTATTTGGAATAATAAAAAACCAAGACTTAGTAAATGTCACTTACAAAAATTGAAAAAGAATAGAGGTCTTGCTTTGCCGAATCTAAGAATGCATTATTGGACTGTTAATGTGCGATATATGTCTTTTTGCTTATACTGGGTTGATAAGAGTGATCGGCCAATTAGGGTAGACCTGGAACTGAAAGTTGTAAAACAGTTTTATTTAATCTCGTTATTGGGACCTCCTTTACCAATGCAATTAGTTAAAGTTGTTAATTTAAACCTATATCCTGTGATTAAGTATTCTTTACAAATTTGGCTCCAGTTCCGCAATTTTTTTAATCTTAAAAAATTGAATCTTTGTAGTTTAATTTACCGAAATTACTTTTTAAGCCTTCTTTGAGTGATCCAATTTTTTTACTTTGGAAAAATGAAGGTATTAATTCTTTTTTGGATTTATTTAAAGAAGATAGATTGATGTCTTTTGAACAATTAATTGATAAATATTCTCTTTCATACACTTTCTGCAATACCTTCGTTAGACATTTTTCACAAAAATATTTAAGTAATTTTCCTTACATATTGGAGGCTGACCTGTTAGATACTATTATGAGTATGAATCCTTTGATTAAGTGTTCTATTGGAAGAATTTATAATTTATTATTACAATGGGATAAGCGTCCTTTATATAAGATTAAACAGGATTGGGAAAAGGAATTTAATTTGACTTTTATGATGGAGGATTGGATGCGGATTTTGAAGTTGGTTGACTCCTCTTCAATTTGTGCTAGCCATTCATTGATTCAATTTAAAATTGTACATCGTTATCATTTGACAAAGGAGAGACTTTTTAAAATCTTTTCTAATGTTGATAGTCATTGTGATAGATGTAAAACTGAGATAGCTACACTGACACATATGTTTTGGTCTTGTTCTACAATGGAACAGTTCTGGAAGACGGTTTTTTCAACAATTTCTAAAGCACTTAAAATTAATTTACAACCTAATAAATTAACTGTGCTTTTTGGAATAATTCCTAAAAATATTCATGGTATTTCTGTGTCTGACCAACATGTTATTGCATTTGTTACATTGATAGCTAGGAGGGCTATTTTGTTGAAATGGAAGGATACATCAGCTCCCACTTTGTCACAATGGTTCTCTCAAGTGATGCTATGTCTTAGTTTGGAGAAAATTAGAAGTCGCACCTTTGAACCTTAATTTGATTTTGAGAAAAGATGGGGCTCATCTGCTCGTTATTATCATTTGAGTTAATTGATATAATTTTTCCATGATCTAATTGTAAATTTTTTAATATATTTTCTTTTCTTGCTGGTGGTTTGAGGTTTACTTTTAGAAGCTTTTTGTATGACGCATGACTCCGGGGTTGTACACCTAATGGATTTCTTTTTCGCACTTTTCTGCTTAGAAGGTTTTTTTTTGTTATCATGAAATTTTTTTTCAATCTTTAAGATAATGTCTTTTTTGAGACATTGTAAGTGTTGTTACTTCAATGTAATCATGTTATTTTTCATGTGTAATAGAACAATAAAAAGATTTGAAAAGAAAGAAAAGAGTGTCAGACTGTAATAGGGACAGTACTTGAGAAATTCAGATTGTCAGAGGGACAGTACAGAGAGAGTGTCAGACAGTCAGAGGGACAATATTTAGAGAGTGTCAGACTGTCAGACGGACAGTACTGAAAGAGTATCTGAGGAACAGTATTGAGAGTGTCTTAGACTGTCAGAGCGACACTACTCGGAAAGTGTCAGAGAAACAGTAATAAGAGAGCGTCACTCTGTCAGAGGGACATTATTGAGAAAGTGTCAGACTATCAGAGGGAGGGTATTGACAGGGTGTCAGACTGTCAGAGGACAGTACTGGGAAAGTGTCAGAGGGACCGTACTAATAGAGTGTCACTCTGTCAAAGGGACAGTATTGAGAAAGTGTCAGACTGTCAGAGGGATTGTACTGAGAGAGTGTCAGAGCGTTAGAGGGACAGTACTAAGAGATTGTCAGACTGTCGGAGGGATTGTACTGAGAGAGTGTCAGACTGTCATAGGGACAGTACTTAGAGAATTTCACATTCTCAGAGGGACAGTACTGAGACAGTGTCAGACTGTCAGAGGGACAGTACTGAGAGAGGTTCAGACTGTCAGAGGGACAGTACTGAGAGAGTGTCAGACGGACAGAATTGAGAGAGTGTCACTCTATCAGATGGACCGTACTCAGAGAATGTCAGATTGTCAGAGTGACTGTACTGAGAGAGTGTCAGACTGTCAGATGGACAGTACTGAGAGTGTCAATACTGCACAGGGACAGTACTGAGAGATTGTCAGAGGGACAGTGCTGAAAGAGTGTCAGACTGTCAGAGGGACAGTATTGAGAGAGCGTCAGACTGTGAGGGGGCTGGACTGAGAGAGTGTCAGACTGTCAGTATGACAGTTCTGAGAAAGTCAGAGAAGGTCAGTACTGAGAGAGTGTCACCCTGTCAGAGTGACAGTATTAATAGGGGGTTCTACTCTCAAAGGGGCAATACTGCGAGAGTGTCAGACTATCAGAGGGACAGTACGGAGAGAATGTCAGACTATCAGGAACACAGTACTGAAAGAGTGTCAGAGGGACAGTACTGAGAGATTATCAGACTATCAGAGGGAGAGTATGGTGAGAGATTCAGACTGTCAGAGGTACAGTACTGAGAGAGTGTCAGACTATCTGAGGGACAGTACTGAGAGAGTGTCAGACAGTCAGCGGGACTGTACTGAGAGAGTGTCAGACTGTCAGAGGGACAGTACTGAGAGAGTCACAGAGGGACAGTATTGAGAGAGTGTCAGACTATCATAGGGACCGTACTGAGAGAGTGTGAGATTGTCAGAGGGACTGTACTGACAGAGTGACAGACTGTCCGAGGGACAGTACTGAGAAAGTGTCAGAGGGACAGTACAAAGAGAGTGTCAATCTGTCAGAGGGGCAGTATTGAGGGAGGTCAGACCGTGAGAGTGGCAAGACTGAGAGAGTGTCAGACTGTCAGAGTGACAGTTCTGAGAAAGTCTGAGAGGGACAGTACTAAGAGAGTGTCACTCTGTCAGAGGGACAATATTAAGAGAGTGTCAGACTGTCAGAGGGGCATTACTGTGACAGTGTCAGACTATCAGAGGGACTGTATTGAGAGAGTTGCAGACTATCAGAGAGACAGTACTGAGAAAGTGTCAGAGGGACAAAACTAAGAGAGTGTCAGTCTGTCAGAGAGAGAGTGTCAGACTGTCAGAGGGGCAGTACTCAGAGAGTGTTAGACCGTCAGAGGGTCAGTACTAAGACAGTGTCAGACTGTCAGAGGGACAGTACTGAGAGAGTGTCAGAGGGACAGTATTGAGAGAGTGTCAGACTATCAGAGGGGCAGTACTGAGAAAGTGTCAGACCATCCGAGGGACAGAACTAAGAGAATGTCATACTGTCAGGGGGACAGTAGTTGAGAGAGTGTCAGATCATCAGCGGGACAGAATTAAGACAGTGTCAGACTGCCAGATGGACAGTATTGAGAGTGTCAGACTGTCTGAGGGACAGTACTGAGACAGTATCAGACTGTCAGAGGGACAGCATTGAGAGAGTGTCAGATTGTCAGAGGGACAGTAGTAAGGGAGTGTCAGACTGTCAGAGGAGCAGTACTGAGCAAGTGTCAGAGGGACCATAATAAGAGTGTTTCAGACTGTCAGAGGGACAGGATTGAGAGACTGTCAGGCTATCAGAGGGACAGTACTGAGAGAGTGTCCTACTCTCAAAGGGACAGTACTGAGAGTGTGTCAAACTGTGAGAAGTGCAGTACTGAGAGAGTGTCAATGGGACAGTACTAAGAGAGTGTCAGACTGTCAGAGGGACAGTATTGAGAGGGTGTCAGAACGTGAGTGGGGCAGTACTTGGGGAGTGTCCTTCTGTCAAAGGGACAATACTGAGAGAGTCAGACTGTCAGATGTGTAGTAGATACTGTCAGATTCTCAGAGGGACAGTATTGAGAGAGTGTGAGACCATCAGAGACACAGTAAATCATCACTGTTGCATCCAATTTGTCACATATTTAGTGGAATTGAGATATGTGTTTGGATAGCCATGTGTAGTCAAGGTGTTTCAATTGATTGTAGTAAAAATATTGAAAAGCTCAAGTCAGGAGATGGATGCAGAAAAATTTCCAAGTCACTGAATATCCCTTGAAGTACAGTTTATTTAATAATCAAGAAATGGAAAGAATATGGCACAGCTGTAAATCTGCGTAGAGTAGGCCATCCTCAAAAACTGAGTGGCTGTGCAAGAAGGGGGCGAGTGGGGGGGGGTCACCAAGAGATCTATGACAACTTTGGTGGAATTACAAGCATCAGTGGCTGAGATGGGAGAGACTGCACATACAACAATTATTGCACGGGTGCTTCACCAGTTGTAGCCTTATGGGAGAGTGGCAAAGAGAAAGCCATTGTTGGAAAAAGCTCTCATGAAATCTTGGGCCAAAGAAGACATGTGGAGACTCGGAAGTCAGCTGGAACCAAAATTAAGTTTTTTTGGCCATCAGACTAAAAGCTAGGTTTGGTGTTACCCAAACACTGCATATCATCAAAAACAAACCATCCCTACCGTGAAGCATGGTGGTGGCTGCATCATGCTGCGGGAATGTTTCACTGCAGCAGGCCCTGGAAGGCTTGTGAAGACAGAGGATAAAGTGAATGTAGCAAAATACAGGGAAATCCTGGAGGAAAACTTGATGCAATCTGCAAGACAACTGTGACTTGGGAGAAGATTTGTTTTCCAGCAAGACAATGACCCCCAGCATAAAGCCAAAGCTACACAGGAATGGCTTAAAAACAAGTTAAAATGTCCTGGAGTGGGCAAATCAGAGTCCATACCTCAATCCAAATGAAAAATTCTTCCTGGACTTGAAGAGCTCTGTTCACTCATGATCCCTATGCAACCTGAGAGAGCTTGAGGAGTTTTGTGTAGAAGAATGGGGAAAAATTGCAGTTTCCAGATGTGCAAAGCTGATGGAGATCTATTTACACAGACTCAAGGCTGTAATTGTTGTCAAAGGTGCATCTACTAAATACTGACTTGAAGGGAGTGAATACTTATGCAATCAATTATTTTGTGTTTTATATTTGAAATTAATTTAGATCACTTTGTTCTGTTTTCACTTTGACATGAAAGAGACCTTTTCTGTTGATCAGTGTCAAAAAAGCCAAGTTAAATCCACTGTGATTCAATGCTGTGAAACAATAAAACATGAAAACATCCAGAGGGAGGGGTGGTGAATACTTTTTATAGGCACTGTCTATTATGTGATTTGCCTGTGATACTACTGCAAGCAAGTTTTTCATTGTATCTGTGTACATATGGATTAATGAAATTAGCTTGTCTTTGATACCCCAAAGTCCTCCATCCGTATGTATAAAAGAAAATGCCTATGTGAACATTTCTGTAACAGATCCCATCTTTGAACAGTAATGCTGTCAGATCTATCTCCAGCGCTTCAGGACAGTCTGCAAAGAAACTCCAAAAACCCCACCTCTCATTTCCCTTGTTTCCCACTTCATATTTTTCTTATTATAAATGACAAAATAAAATTAGAATGTTGCATGAACACAAGTAAAATACTACATGACTTTCAAACTGTGAGGAAATTATGTTAACTTGTCCAGGTCTAATTGTCTTCTCCTCCACCCCTTCACAGTCATCCCCCAACCACCACCTACTTATCTATTTCCCAACCCTGATGGAACCCATAATCTTAAACATTCACATACTGGAATTACAAAATTAAATGAACCCAAGCCCCTCCCACACCAGGGATTGAACATAGATGAACATTAATAATTGGAGAGGAGATAATGTCACCAGTGGAGAGGGACTGTCCTGAAGCAGTTCTTGTGGGATTAAAGAACAACACACACAAAATGTTGGAGGAACTCAGCAGGTCAGGTCAGCAGGCAAGTGACCTGTACAAAAAGGACGGGTTACACTTGAATCCTAGGGGGACCAATATCCTGGCAGTGAGATAAGCGAGGGCTACTGAGGTGACCTTAAACTAGAATGGTTGGGGGGTGGGAATCAAATTAAAAAGGCTAGGCGAGAGGAGGTTAGTTCACAACAGGGGGATGGGAACCAGTGCAAAGAGACAGAGGGGTGTCAAGTGAGGGTAGAAGCAAAAAGTAGTAAGGAGAAAAGTAAAAGTGGCAGGCCAACAAATCCAGGGCAAGCATCAAAAAGGGCCACTCTTCAACATAATTGTATAAGGGCTAAGAGAGTTGTAAAAGATCACCTAAAGGCTTTGTGTGTCAATGCAAGGAGCATTTGTAACAAGGTGGATGAATTGAAAGTGCAGATTGTTATTAATGGTTATGATATAGTTGGGATTACAGAGACATGGCTCCAGGGTGACCAAGGATGGGAGCTCAACGTTCAGGGATACTCAATATTCAGGAGGGATAGACATGAAGGAAGGGGAGGTGGGGTGGCGTTGCTGGTTAAAGATGAGACTAACACAATAGAAAGGAAGGACATAAGCCGGGAAGATGTGGAATCGATATGAGTAGAGCTAAGGGGCAGAAAACGCTGGTGGGAGTTGTGTACAGGCCACCTAACAGTAGTAGTGAGGTCGGAGATAGTATTAAACAGGAAATTAGAAATGTGTGCAATAAAGGAACAGCAGTTATAATGGGTGACTTCAATCTACATGTAGATTGGGTGAACCAAATTGGTAAAAGTGCTGAGGAAGAGGATTTGCTAAACACAAAGGCAATTACTACTTAAAAGTTATAGACAATGCTTAGACAATAGATATGTAAAAAGGAAAAGACTGGTAAAGACAAATGTAGGTCCCCTGCAGACAGAAACACGTGAATTGATTATGGGGAGCAAGGACATGGCAGACCAATTGAATAATTACTTTGGTTCTGTCTTCACTAAGGAGGACATAAATAATCTTCCAGAAATAGTAGGGGACAGAGGGTCCAGTGAGATGGAGGAACTGAGCGAAATACATGTTAGTAGGGAAATGGTGTTGGGTAAATTGAAGGGATTAAAGGCAGATAAATCCCCAGGGCCAGATGGTCTGCATCCCAGAGTGCTTAAGGAAGTAGCCCAAGAAATAGTGGATGCATGAGTGATAATTTTTCAAAACTCGTTAGATTCTGGACTAGTTCCTGAGGATTGAAGGGTGGCTAATGTAACCCCACTTTTTAAAAAAAGAGGGAGAGAGAAACAGGGGATTTATAGGCCAGTTAGCCTAACGTCGGTGGTGGGGAAACTGCTGGAGTCAGTTATCAAAGATGTGATAACAGCACATTTGGAAAGCGGTGAAATGATCGGACAAAGTCGGCATGGATTTGTGAAAGGAAAATCATGTCTGACGAATCTCATAGAATTTTTTGAGGATGTAACTAGTAGAGTGGATAGGGGAGAACCAGTGGATGTGGTATATTTGGATTTTCAAAAGGCTTTTGATAAGGTCCCACGCAGGAGATTAGTGTGCAAACTTAAAGCACACGGTATTGGGGGTAAGGTATTGATGTGGATAGAGAATTGATTAGCAGACAGGAAGCAAAGAGTGGGAATAAACGGGACCTTTTCAGAATGGCAGGCAGTGACTAGTGGTGTACCGCAAGGCTCAGTGCTGGGACCCCAGTTGTTTACAATATATATTAATGACTTGGATGAGGGAATTAAATGCAGCATCTCCAAGTTTGCGGATGACATGAAGCTGGGCGGCAGTGTTAGCTGTGAGGAGGATGCTAAGGGGATGCGGGGTGACTTGGATAGGTTGGGTGAGTGGGCAAATTCATGGCAGATGCAATTTAATGTGGATAAATGTGAAGTTATCCACTTTGGTGGCAAAAATAGGAAAACAGATTATTATCTGAATGGTGGCCGATTAGGAAAAGGGGAGGTGCAACGAGACCTGGGTGTCATTATACACCAGTCATTGAAAGTGGGCATGCAGGTACAGCAGGTGGTGAAAAAGGGGAATGGTATGCTGGCATTTATAGCGAAAGGATTCGAGTACAGGAGCAGGGAGGTACTACTGCAGTTGTACAAAGCCTTGGTGAGACCACACCTGGAGTATTGTGTGCAGTTTTGGTCCCCTAATCTGAGGAAAGACATCCTTGCCATAGAGGGAGTACAAAGAAGGTTCACCAGATTGATTCCTGGGATGGCAGGACTTTCATAGGAAGAAAGACTGGATGAACTGGGCTTGTACTCGTTGGAATTTAGAAGATTGAGGGGGGATCTGATTGAAACGTATAAAATCCTAAAGGGATTGGACAGGCTAGATGCAGGAAGATTGTTCCCGATGTTGGGGAAGTCCAGAACGAGGGGTCACAGTTTGAGGATAAAGGGGAAGCCTTTTAGGACCGAGCTTAGGAAAAACTTCTTCACACAGAGAGTGGTGAATCTGTGGAATTCTCTGCCACAGGAAACAGTTGAGGCCAGTTCATTGGCTATATTTAAGAGGGAGTTAGATAAGGCCCTTGTGGCTAGGGGGATCAGAGGGTATGGAGGGAAGGCTGGTGCAGGGTTCTGAGTTGGATGATCAGCCATGATCATAATAAATGGCGGTGCAGGCTCGAAGGGCCAAATGGCCTATTCCTGCACCTATTTTCTATGTTTCTATGTTTCTATCTATGGAAAGAAATTAACAGTTGATGTTTTGGGCTGGGACCCTTCACCAGGGCTGCAAAGGAAGGAAAGAATTAAAAGCAGTAAGAATGATGTTCATTATTTCATTGCTCCAAAACATCTTTCAAAGCATCTTTTCCAGTGTGATTGGAAGTATTTTTTGAAGATGAATTCTTGTGGATTCTTAGAAGGAGAGGTGGGATTTCAATTGTTCCTCTCCAGCGCATTTCCTGATCTTGATACAATTACATGTTCGCATATATCGAATCCTCATCAAAGTTTTCATACACATTGTGATCTGCATTCTCATTCCAGTTCAGTTTGTATTCTGGATCTTTCTTTGCCTTCTCCTGCAACAAAAGAGAGGAGTTGGGTACAATTAGCATGACTATGTCACAATGGGGCATTGGGAACGGACCCAAATGCAAGACACAGACACTGAAGTACAAGGAACAGGACTTGACTAGAGTAGGGGCGGGACAGGATTCAGACCAGGACCAGGGACAGGAATGCAGACTTCAGCTAGGGAAAGCAGGACCTGTACTAGAAACAATAGACAAGGAGACAAGGCTTCGACTCCGAGCCCGAGACTTACAAGGACCCAGAACCTAGGTCTTGCCTCGGGCTCGGACCCCAGAACCAGGCCTTGACATGACATGGCTTCAAGACAGGACGTGGCTGGGGTTTAGAGGCCTGAGCTTGGAGACAGGCTGGGGTCTTTGCTCTTGAAGCTTGAGGCTGGGGTATTGGGTCTTGAGCTTGGCTGCAGGCTGGGGTCTTGGGTCTTGAGCTTGGCTGCAGGCTGGGGCCTTGGGTCATGAGCTTGGAGGCTGGGGACTTCAGGCTTGTGTTCTTGGAGCTTGGGATCTTCGAGGCTTGTGCTTTTGGAGCTTGGCTTGGGATCTTCAAGGCTTGTATTCTTGGAGCTTGGCTTTGGACCCTCAAGGCTAGTGATCTTGGAGCTTGGCTTGGGATCCTCGAGGCTTGGGTTCTTGGAGCTTGGCTGCGGGATCCTTGAGGCTTTGGTACTTGGAGCTTGGCTGTGGGATCTTTGTCTTGAAATGTGGAGGCTGATAACTCGGAGGCTGGAGCTGAGAGACCGACTGGAAACTGAACATCAACATAGAGCCGGGACATGTCCTTCGAAAAGCCGGGACTCATCGTTAACACGACACCAACATGAGACAGGACAGTACATAGACATAGAGCTGGGACTTATACTTAGACAAACCAGGACTCAACCTCTCCACATCAAGGCAGGACAGGTCCACCTGTTGAGTAACGGCAGAATGGCTGGACTTACCCAACAGAGACAAAGGCAAGAGAAGACATGTCCCCCCGCAGGGCAATGGCAAAATGGCCTAACTTACCCCATGGAGGCGAGGACAAGACAAGACAGAACCCCCGGCAGGGCAATGGCAAACTGGCCTGACTTGCCCCACGGAGGTGAGGACAAGAAGGGACAAACACCAAAGAACGACAGACAGTTCCATCTCTGCTTCAGGGTTGCTCCAAGACGCAGTTACACCCAGCAACCATTCGTGATCTCTAGGCCTGGTTGGAGGACCACTGCTTCATGGAGCCTTGTTGCCACTTGTTGGAGTAGTCTTTGAGGTATGGATTCGGCTGTTTCCCGAGCCAGCTGAGTGGCCGTCAACCACTCCGAGCTAGGCAGGGATCTGGCTGTTTCCGTAGCCAGCAGAGGTTGCTGGCTACGGAAACAGCCAGATCCCTGCCTAGCTCAGAGTGGTTGACGGCCCCTCAGCTGGCTCGGGAAACAGCCGAATCCATACCTCAAAGACTACTCCAACAAGTGGCAACAAGGCTCCATGAAGCAGTGGTCCTCCAACCAGGCCTAGAGATCACGAATGGTTTCACTAGCCTTCCATCAGCAGGTTGCTCCAAGGGGGACTGACAAGACAAACCAGAAGCCCACACTCAACCCCAAGGCTACTTATATTCCAAGCCGCAAGATGGGAATCAGGTGCCTATGCTTAACACAATCAAAACATGGGATTGCTGGAAGACCCGGAGCCTGAGTCCACGGACTGGATCGTGAACCGGAATGTGGACTTCACAGACCGGACCATGACAGACTAGGACTTGGGTTCTTTGAGTCAACATAACATAAGAACATAAGAAATAGGAATAGGAATAGACCACCTGGCCCGTCGAGCCTGCTCTGCCATTCAATAAGATCATGGCTGATCTGACCATGGACTCATCTCAATATACTTGCCTTTTCTCCATAACCATTAAATCCCCTACAACACAAAAACCTATCCAACCTTGTCTTAACTATAGTTACTGAGGTAGCCTCCACTGCTTCCTTCGGCAGAGAATTCCATAGAGTCACCATTCTTTGGGAAAAGCAGATCCTCCTCACCTCCATCCTAAATTTACTCCCCAGAATCTTGAGGCTATGCCCCCTAGTTCCAGTCTCATATACCAGTGAAGACAACTTTCCTACCTCTATCTTATCTACCCCTTTCATAATTTGACATGTTTTATATAAGATCTCCTCTAATTCTTCTTAATTCCAGCGAGTACAGGAGACTCAATCCCTTCTTATAGTCTAACCCCTCATCTCTGGAATCAACTAGGTGAACCTCTTCTGCACCACCTCAAAAGCCAGTACATGATACCAGAACTGCATGCAGTACTCCAGCACAACTTCCCTGCTCTTAAATTCAATCCCTCTAGCAGTGAAAGCCAACATTCCACTTGCCTTCTTGATAGCCTGCTGCACCTGCAAACCAACCTTTTGTGATGCATGTACAAGCCTTCACGCCAAGTCCTTCTGCACAGCAGCATGCTGCAATCTTTTACCATTTATAGAAACATAGAAACAAAGTTGTGCCGAACATGTCCCAACCTTAGAATTTACTAGGCTTACCTATAGCCCTCTATTTTTCTAAGCTCCATGTACCCATCCAAAAGTCTCTTAAAAGACCTTATCGTATCTGCCTCCACCACTGTTGCCGGCAGCCCATTCCACGCACTCATCACTCTCTGCATAAAAAAAACTTACCCCTGACATCTCCTCTGTACCTACTCCCCAGCACCTTAAACCTGTGCCCTCTTGTGGCAGCCAATTCAGCCCTGGGGAAAAGCTTCTGACTATCCACACGATCAATGCCTCTCATCATCTTGTACACCGCTATCAGGTCACCTCTCATCCTCCGTCGCTCCAAGGAGAAAAGGCTGAGTTCACTCAACCTGTTTTCATAAGGCATGCTCACCAATCCAGGCAACATCCTTGTAAATCTCCTCTGCACCCTTTTTATGCTTTCAACATCCTTCCTATAGTCAGGCGACCAGAACTGAGCACAGTACTCCTAGTGGGGTCTGACCAGAGCCCTATATAGCTGCAAAATTACCTCTCAGCAACTAAATTCAGTTCCACAATTGATGAAGACCAATACACCGTATATCTTTCTAACCTCAGAGTCAACCTGTGCAGCTGCTTTGAGCGTCCTATGGACTTGGACCCCATGATCTCTCTGATCCTTCACACTGCCAAGAGTTCTGCCATCATACTAGATTTTCTAAAATGAACCACTTCACACTTATCTGGGTTGAACTCCATCTGTCACTTCTCAGCCCAGTTTTGCATCCTATCAATGTCCCTCTGCAACCTCTGACAGCCCTCCACACTATCCACAACACCCCCAACCTTTGTGTCATCAGCAAATTTACAAACCCATCCTTCCACTTCCTCATCCAGGTCCTTTATAAAAAGGGGTCCCAGAACAGATCCCTGAGGCACACCACTGGTCACCGGCCTCCATGCAGAATATGACCCATCTCACGGTGGTGTCTGAAAAGAGGATGCTGTCTAAATTGCATGCCATCTTGGTCAATGTCTCCCATCCATTACATAATGTACTGGGTGGACATAGGAGTACATTCAGCCAGAGACTCATTCCTCCGAGATGCAGCACAGACGTCATAGGAAGTCATTCCTGCCTGTGGCCATCAAACTTTACAACTCCTTCCTTAGAGGGTCAGACACCCTGAGCCGATAAGCTGGTCCTGGATTTATTTCATAATTTACTGGCATAATTTACATATTACTATTTAACTATTTATGGTTCTATTACTATTTATTATTTATGGTGCAACTGTAATGAAAACCAGTTTCCCCCGGGATCAATAAAGTATGACTATGACTATGACTACAACCACTCTTTGCCTTCTGTGGGCAAGCCAGTTCTGGATCCACAAAGCAATGTCCCCATGTCTCCTTACTTTCTCAATAAGCCTTGGATGGGGTACTTGCTGAAATCCATATACACTACATCTACTGCTCTTCCTTCAACAATATGTTTAGTCACATCCTCAAGAAATTCAATCAGGCCTTGACAAAGCCATTGCTGACTATTCCTAATCATATTTTACCTCTCCAAATGTTCATAAATCCTGCCTCTCAGGATCTTCTCTATCAATTTACCAACTACTGAAGTAAGACTCACTGGCCTATAATTTCCTGGGCTATCACTACTCCCTTTCTGGAATAAGGGAACAACATCCGCAACCCTCCAATGCTCCGGAACCTCTCCCGTCCCCATTGATGATGCAAAGATCATTGTCCTCCCTCACTTCCCACAGAAGCCTAGGGTACATCTCATCTGGTCCCGGCGACTTATCCAACTTGATCCTTTCTAAAAGCTCCAGCACATCCTCTTTCTTAATATCTACATGCTCAATCTTTTCAATGCGCTGTAAGTCATCACTACAATCACCAAGATCCTTTTCCATAGTGAATACTGAAGTAAAGTAAAGTATTCATTAAGTACCTCTGCTATTTCCTTCGGTTCCATACACACTTTCCCACTGTCATACCCAATAGGTCCTATTCTTTCACGTCTTATCCTCTTGCTCTTCACATACTTGTAGAATGCCTTGTGGTTTTCCTTAATCCTGCCCGCCAAGACCTTCTCATTGACCCTTCTGGGTCCCCTAATTTCCTAATTTCCTAATCTCCTAATTTCCTTCCTGTTTGCCTTATAATCTTCTAGATCTCTAACTCTACCTCGCTCTCTGAACCTTTCGCAAGCTTTTCTTTAATTCTTGACAAAATTTATTGCAGCCTTTGTACACCACTGTTCCTGTACCCTACCATAATTGTTCCCCTCCATTCACTCTGTTTATATCCTCAAAGAACTCCAGTAAATTTGTCAAACAGGACCTGCCTTTGCTGAATCCATGCCCTGGGATGCATTCCATCAGGACCAGGGGACTTGTCTATCTTTAGGCCCACAAGTTTGCTCAGCACTACCTCTTTAGTGATAACTATTGTATCAAGGTCCTCTGCTCCCATTGCATCCATATCATATCCATTCCCCCTTCTCGTCCTCCAAGGGACCTACATTCACTTTGATCATCTTTTTCCAGTTTATATAATTATAAAAACTTTTACTGACTCTCCTCCTACTGGCATTGCATGGAGTAGATGTGTTTCTCGAATGGCTCCATTCTTTTTAAATTACTGAATCCAATCTGAAAACTTACTCTTGGAGTATTATGATGCCTCGTGCTAAAACTGCTAAAAAAGAAGAGGATGCTTCTGTGACTATGGAAACTATCGCGGAGCTAATTCGGAAACCTCAGAGCAGAATGTCTGAACAACTTTCAGATGTGTGTTTAAAAATTACCACAGAGCTTAAACGAATGGAGATTCTGCTACAGACTATTCAAAAAACTTTACAGGAACATACTACTCAGTTCAAGAACATGAAGACACTTTAACGAGACTGGTTACTAAGACGGATGAGTTGGAAAAGTTCGGAGATAAACAATTGAAAAACGTTGAATCTTTAAGACAAAAGATTGTCACCTTGGAGAATAGATCAAGAAGGAACAATATACAAATTTTGGGTTTTCCTGAGTTGGTCGAAGGCAATCGACCTTCAGAATTTTTTGCAAAGCTGTGGGCTCGTTTGTTTTCTGATGTTTTGAATACTCCGCCAAGAATAGACTGGGCACACCGAGCCCCAGTGTTTAGACTCTCTTCTCAACAAAAACCTCGACCTGTGATAATTGCTTTGCATGACTTCCAAACAGAGGTTACTATAATTCGCCAATCTCGTCGGTTAGGTATGATTAACTTTCAAGATTATAAGATAAGGCTGGTCGAAGATTATTTGCCTGAGGTATTAAATGAATGCTTTAAGTATAAAAAGGTCACGGCGGAGTTATATAACAAAGGCTGTAAACCTTCACTAATTTACCCCGCTCGCCTCTGGATCATTTTGAAAAATGGTTCTGCTAACTAGTTTCTTTCAATTGAGAAAGTGCATAGAAACATAGAAAATAGGTGCAGGAGTAGGCCATTCGGCCCTTCGAGCCTGCACCGCCATTCAGTATGATCATGGCTGATCATCCAACTCAGAACCCTGCACCAGCCTTCCCTCCATACCCCCTGACCCCCGTAGACACAAGGGCCATATCTAACTCCCTCTTAAATATCGCCAATGAACTGGCTTCAACTGTTTCCTGTGGCAGAGAATTTCACAGATTCACCACTCTCTGTGTGAAGAAGTTTTTCCTAATCTCGGTCCTAAAAGGCTTCCCCTTTATCCTCAAACTGTGACCGCTCGTTCTGGACTTCCCCAAAATCCGGAACAATCTTCCTGTATCTAGCCTGTCCAATCCCTTTAGGATTTTATAGGTTTCAATAAGATCCCCCTTCAATCTTCTAAATTCCAATGAGTATAAGCCTAGTCGATCCAGTCTTCTATCATATGAAAGTCCTGCCATCCCAGGAATCAATCTGGTGAACCTTCTTTGTACTCCCTCTATGGCAAGAATGTCTTTCCTCAGATTAGGGGACCAAAACTGCACACAATACTCCAGGTGTGGTCTCACCAAGGCCTTGTACAACTGCAGTAGTACGTCCCTGCTCCTGTACTCGAATCCTCTTGCTATGAATGCCAGCATACCATTCGCCTTTTTCACCACCTGCTGCACCTGCATGCCCACTTTCAATGACTGGTGTATAATGACACCCAGGTCTCGTTGCACCTCCCCTTTTCCTAATCGGCAACCATTCAGATAATAATCTGTTTTCCTATTTTTGACACCAAAGTGGGTAACCTCACATTTATCCACATTAAATTGCATCTGCCATGAATTTGCCCACTCACCTAACCTATCCAAGTCACCCTGCATCTTCTTAGCATTCTCCTCACAAAGCTAACACTGCCGCCTAGCTTCGTGTCATCCGCAAACTTGGAGATGCTGCATTTAATTCCCTCATCTAAGTCATTAATATATATTGTAAACAACTGGGGTCCCAGCACTGAGCCTTGCGGTACCCCACTAGTCACTGCCTGCCTTTCTGAAAAGGTCCCGTTTATTCCCACTCTTTGCTCCTGTCTGCTAACCAATTCTCCACCCACACCAATACCTTACCCCCAATACCGTGTGCTTTAAGTTTGCACACCAATCTCCTGTGTGGGACCTTGTCAAAAACCTTTTGAAAACCCAAAAGCCAAAAGTCTTTTGAAAATCCACTGAATAACTGTAATGTTATTCAGTGGCCGATAGATAACTCCCACCAGTACTTTTTTTATCTTTACTATTACTAATCTCTACTCAGATGGATTCAACTTTCTGCCTCTTAGATCTTATATCATCTCTCACTATTGCCTTGATCTCATCCTTAATTAAGAGTGCTACCTTACCTTCCTGCCTATCTTTCCGTATTACCTGATACCTTTGGATATTTAATTCCCAATCCTCTCCATCCTGCAACCACATTTCTGTAATGCCCACTAAGTCACACCCCTTTGTACTGATTTGTGCCACAAGCTCACTGACTTCCTTACGAATAGTATGGGCATTCAGATAAAGTGCCCTTACACTCATCGTGCCTTTAAAACCTTGTAATCTTTGTCTGTTATGCACTTGACTTTTCTGCACTCCACCCTTATTTTTTTCTTTTTTCACTTTTGCTTTTACTTCATCTTTATCCATGCTTTTCTCTTTTACTTTATCCAAGCTTCACCTATCTTTTGAACCCACCCCCATGCTATTTATAAAGCCCTATCCACAATCGCCAGGATCCAGGTCCCATCAAGGTTCAGGTGGAGCCTGTCCCAAAGGAACAATTCCCTCCTTCCCCAATACCAGTACCAGTTTCCCATCAATTCAAACCCATTTCTCCCACACCAATCCTTCAGCCACATATTTAACTCTTTAATCTTCTTGACACTATGCCAATTTGCCTGTGGCTCAGGTAGTAATCCAGAGATTTCCATATTTTTGGTCCTACTTTTTAAGTTAGTCCCTGGCTGCTCATATTCCCTCAGCAGAACCTTTGTCCTCATTCTACCTATGTTGTTGGTACCCACGTGGACCACGGCAAATGGATCTTTCCCCTCCAACTGTAAATTCCTATGCAAATCAGATAAGATGTCCTGAACCTGGGCACCAGGAAGGCAACGCAGCCTTAGGGATGCTCTGTCTCCGTGACACAGAACTCTATTCATTCCCCTGACTATACTATTCCTAATTACCACTACATTTCTTTTCTCTCCCCCCTCTTGAATGGCTCCCTGAACAATGGTGCCACAGTTAGGTTGCTCATCCTACCTACAGCCCCCACTCCCATCCACACAGGGAGCAAAAATCTCAGACCTGTTAGACAAGCTCAAGGGTTGAGGCTTCTCCTGCACTGCCTCTTGGATCCCACTACCCACCTCACTCCAGTTACATCCTCTTGTCCCTGACCACTGACTGAATTTGAGGCAGCTAATTTAATTGATGTTGACTACCTCCTGAAACAGAGAATCCAGGTAACTCTCTTCTCCCTGATGTGCCACAGTGTTTGAAGCTCAGATTCCAGGTCATCAACTTTGAGCCTGAGTTCCTCGAGCAGCCAACACTTGCTGCAGATATGGTCACCAGGAAACACAATGGGGTCCACCAGCTCCCACATCATGCAGCTACAGCACATCGCCTGAACTTGCATCATTCCTATTTTATTTAATTAGTTGTAATTTGATGACTTATTTATTCAACCACTACAAAAGTTTTACCGGCTACTCGCCTGTGCTTCTTCACTAAAGCCTTGAGCCAAAGTTTGTAAACTCTGCTCTCTCTGGCAGCCTACAACAACTTTGCCATTATTATATTTATCGGTTAGCGTTCTCTTTGAAAGACACGCTAAATGCCTCTATTACCGCTAGTGCTAGTGAACAGTTTATGCAGGGGCTGTCCATGACAAGGGATAGGCCAGAAAACAATTCTTTTGCAGCCCCTGTAAGGCCACCAAACACAATAAGGGTTCCTGACAGAACACTCTACTGCAGATGATGTCATTGATTAGTAAACTGGGCAAGGTGATTTCAGTCTGACAATGACAGACAATGATCTATTAAACAGTTAATTGTGGTTTTGAGTCTTAATTCAGAATTTTCAGCACAAGATCACATCCTTTATACCAAGACAATTTTGGCACGGTTTAGATGGGGTCTGGGATTCACCAAAGGGGAAGGTTGGAGGCAGCATTACATCCCCAGTGATCAGTTAGCAGGGTCTGCTCTCTGTAAAGAGTTTGTACATTCTCCTTATTACGGCACAGGTGCTTTGCTTTCCTCCCATCCTCCAAAGACTTGGTTAGGGTTAGGGTTAGTAAGTTATAGGCATGCTATGTTGATGCCAGCAGCATGGCGACACTTGCGGGCTGCCCCTGCACATTCTTGGACTGTGCTGGTCATTGACACAAACAGCACATTTCACTGTATGTTTCAATGTACATGTGACAAATAAAACTAATCTTTATTTCTTTGAAAACCCTCAACATATTTACACAGTATTGGGATGCGTGCTTGTGAATGATACAGTGTGCCCCTGATGCTGCTGCGGGCACATTTTGCATTGCACACATGCACACATGGATTTGTGCATTTGACAAAGAACTCGATTTTGAAGCTACAGCTGCTGGAAGTGGAACCAAGTTGAAAGCAGCACAAAATCAATAGGCTGAATTAGAACATAGAACATAGAATAGTACAGCACAGTACAGGCCCTTCGGCCCACAATGTTGTGCCGACCCTTAAACCCTGCCTCCCATATAACCCGCAACCTTAAATTCCTCCATATACCTGTCCAGTAGTCTCTTAAATTTCACTAGTGTATCTGCCTCCACCACTGACTCAGGCAGTGCATTCCACGCACCAACCACTCTCTGAGTAAAAACCCTTCCTCTAATATCCCCCTTGAACTTCCCTCCCCTTACCTTAAAGCCATGTCCTCTTGTGTTGAGCACTGGTGCCCTGGGGAAGAGGCGCAGGCTGTCTGCTCTATCTATTCCTCTTAATATCTTGTATACCTCTATCATGTCTACTTTCATCCTCCTTCTCTCCAAAGAGTAAAACCCCAACTCCCTTAATCTCTGGTCATAATCCACACTCTCTAAACCAGACAGCATCCTGGTAAATCTCTTCTGTACCTTTTCCAATGTTTCCACATCTTTCCTATAGTGAGGTGACCAGAACTGGACACAGTACTCCAAGTATGGCCTAACCAGAGTTTTATAGAGCTACATCATTACCTTGTGACTCTTAAACTCTATCCCTCGACTTATGAAAGCTAACACCCCATAAGCTTTCTTAACTACCCTATCTACCTGTGAGGCAACTTTCAGGGATCTGTGGACATGTACCGCCAGATCCCTCTGCTCCTCCACACTACAAGTATCCTGCCATTTATTTTGTACTCTGCCTTGGAGTTTGTCCTTCCAAAGTGTACCACCTCACACTTCTCCAAGTTGAACTCCATCTGCGACTTCTCAGCCCACTTCTGCATCCTATCAATGTCTCTCTGCAATCTTCGACAACCCTCTACACTATCCACAACACCACCAACCTTTGTGTCATCTACAAACTTGTCAACCCACCCTTCTACCCCCACATCCAGGTCTTTAATAAAAATCATGAAAAGTAGAGGTCCCAGAACCGACCCTTGAGGGACATCACTAGTCACAGCCCTCCAATCCGAATATACTCCCTCCACCGCGACCCTCTGCTTTCTGCATTCAAGCCAATTCTGAATCCACCTGGCCAAACTTCCCTGGATCATATACCTTCTGACTTTCTGAATAAGCCTGTCATGTGGAACCTTGTCAAATGCCTGACTAAAATCCATGTAGATCACATCCACTGCACTACCCTCATCTATATGCCTGGTCACCTCCTCAAAGAACTCTATCAGGCTTGTTAGACACGATCTGCCCTTCACAAAGCCATGCTGACTGTCTCTGATCAGACCATGATTCTCTAAATGCCCACAGATCCTATCCCTAAGAATCTTTTCCAACAGCTTTCCCACCACACACGTAAGGCTCACTGGTCTATAATTACCCAGACTATCCCTACTACCTTTTTTGAAAAAGGGGACAATATTTGCCTCCCTCCAGTGCTTCGGTACCATTCCTGTGGACAATGAGGACATAAATATCCTAGCCAGAGGTTCAGCAATCTCTTCCCTTGCCTCGTGGAGCAGCCTGCGGAATAGTCCGTCAGGCCCCAGGGACTTATCCGTCCTAATGTATTTTAACAACTCCAACACCTCCTTTCTCTTAATATCAATATGCTCAGGACATCAACCTCACTCATATTGTCCTCACTGTCGTCAAGTTCCCTCTCACTGGTGAATATCGAAAAGAAGTATTCATTGAGGACCTCGCTCACTTCCACAGCCTTCAGGCACATCTTCCCACCTTTATCTCTAATCACTCCTACCTTCACTCCTGTCATCCTTTTGTTCTTCACATAACTGCCTCCTGTGTTGCAAATTTTTTAATGACTCTGTGATTGAGTGGCATAATATGATTAGGAATAGTCAACATGCCTTAGGCATAATATGATTAAGAATTGTCAAAAGCAGGTCGTGCCTTACGAGCCTGATTGAATTTTTTGAGGATGTGACTGAACACATTGATGAAGGTAGAGTAGTAGATGTAGTTTATATGGATTTCAGCAAGGCATATGACAAGGTACCCCGTGCAAGGCCTATTGAGAAAGTAAGGAGGCATGGGATCCCAGGGGACATTGCTTTGTGGATCTAGAACTGGCTTGCCCATAGAAGGCAAAGAGTGGTTGTATACCGATCATATTCTGCATGGAGGTTGTGCCTCAGGATTCTGTTCTGGGACCCCAACTCTTCGTGATTTTTATAAATGACCTGGATGAAGAAGTGGAGGGATGGGTTAGTAACTTTTCTGATGACACAACGGTTGGAGGTATTGTAGATAGTGTGGAGGGCTGTCAGAGGTTACAGTGGGACATTAGATTGGATGCAAAAATGGGCTGAGAAGTGGCAGATGGAGTTAAACCGAGATAAGTGTGAGGTGGTTCATTTTGGTAGGTCAAATATGATGACAGAATATAGTATTAATGGTAAGACTCTTGGCAGTGTGGAAGATCAGTGGGATCTTGGGGTCCGAGTCCATAGGATACTCAAGGCTGCTGCGCAGCTTGACTCTGTGGTTAAGAAAGCATACAGTGCATTGGCCTTCATCAATCATGGGACTGAGTTTAGGAGCCGAGAGGTAATGTTGCAGCTATAGAGGACCCTGGTCAGACTCCACTTGGAGTACTGTGCTCAGTTCTGGTTGCTTAACTATAGGAAGGATGTAGAAACCATAGAAAGGGTGCAGAGGAGATTTACAAAGGCGTTGCCTGGATTGGGGAGCATGCCTTATGAGAATATGTTGAGTGAACTTGGCCTTTTCTCCTTGGCGCGACAGAGGATGAGAGGTGACCTAATAGAGGTGTATAAGATGATGAGAGGCATTGATTGTGTGGATAGTCAGAGGCTTTTTCCCAGGGCTGAAAGGGCTAACAGGAGAGGGCACTGTTTTAAGGTGCTGGGGAGTAGGTACAGAGGAGATGTCAGGGGTAAGTTTTTTACGCAGAGTGTGGTAAGTGTGTGGAATGGGCTGCCGGCGACGGTGGTGGAGGCGGATACGACAGGTTCTTTCAAGAGACTCCTGGGCAGGTATATGGAGCTCAGAAAAATAGAGGGCTATGGGTAACCCTAGGTAATTTCTCAGGTAAGTACATGTTCGGCACAGCTTTGTAGACTGAAGGACTTAAATTGTGCTGTAGGTTTTCTATGTTTCTATGAGTGTGACCCGATCGATCAAGGGTACAATCAGCAGTACCAAGTAGGTGCTACACAAGGTTGTTCCCATCTTTCAGCAGGTCAGTACACTGAATCCCTACCACCCCCTCTCCCCCCCACCCCAGGACTAGAAAAATTCTCAATGTTTCTGTTAGAGAGAAAGAGAGGTGAATTCTCCCAGTGTCTTTGGGCCAAAGTTAATCCGTCAGCTGGCAGCTCTATCAACGGGTGACCTGGGTCATTGTCACATTGCTTGTCACAGACCACAAACTGGCACTGTGTTTCCTGCAGTGGTGATTAAACTTCAGGAAAGCTGTCGCAGGGTTTGGCAGGGTTTTATGCTGTCATGAGGTTGTGAAGGAAGAGTAATGAAATAGGATATTCCTTTCAACTCTTCAGAAAGTGCCAGGCTCACGTGTAGCCTCCTGAAGTCTCTGAAACTGAATCATAAGGGAGAGAGAAGGGGTGTGGTACAATCGCTTGCCTAATCTGAAACAGAGTTTCATGCTCTGCCAACAAGGAATAAGTATGGCTAAAACATCACTCAGGAAGACATTTTTCACCTGGGTCAGTTCAGGCTGTGCACAGTTCGTGTAATAATGTTCCTCCATCTTCAGCCTCTCTCTCACCAGCACCGTTTCAGATTTGTCCTCTGGTTTTCCTCTATTTCCAACAGGTCTGAAAAGAATAGTTCAAAGATGAAACATAGATCTGTGTTTACAGAAATGTCACTGATTGCTTTTGGAGAGGTTCCTGCATTCAATTTCAAAAACCTTTTGAAGGTCTGGTAATGAGGAAATGTAAAGGATGTAAATGCAGCCCTCTTTAACAGAATCAGGAGTTTTCAAAATGTTCTTTGCCCCAGGGAAATGTTACTCACAATTCACCCTGATTGAAATTACTTAAGATTTTATATACCTCTATCAGGTCATTTCTTATTGTTCTCTGCTCCAATGAAAACAAAGCCTGCCCATCATCACTAAAATGTTTTATCCCAGGTAACAGGATGGTGAATTGCCCCTGCAACCTCTCTGGTGAAAATACCCTTCCTATAGAAGGCCAACCAGATCAGCAGTTAATAGTCCAGCTGTGCCTAACCAAAGCTTTATAAAGTTTTACTCTGACCTCTAAGTTGTATATTCTATGTCCAGGTAACTGTGACCAGCTTCCTATATGCTATATCAGTATTTTATCTTCTTGTGCTGCCAGCATCCTGGTAAAACTCCTCTGCACCCTCTCCAAAGCCTCAATATCCTTCCAATAGTCGGGTGGCCAGAACTATATGCAATAATCCAGATGTGGCCTATATAATGTTGCAATATGCTAAAATGTTTATAATGTTGCAGAGATTTATTATGGTATACTGCTTAGACAAGTGGGCGAAACCAGTTGAGGGTAGCTGGGAACCTCCACCCCCGGTGAGATAGGGATATGGCTACCCCAGCATGCGAAGGCAATTCCAGAGGCTGGGCGAATGAGATCAGCTACAAGGTCCAATGGCCAAGAAAGTGATGCTGCAACACTCCGTGGAGAGCAGAGGGCATGACAAGGCACAGAAGGTGTGTAATGGCTATTCACTGGAGCTCATGAAATCTCCAGTCAAGATGACTTTTTGTCTCATTGGATCATGATTTTTGAGGCCGACAGAGTGGAATTTCCCAGTGCAATGGTTTTTTCACTATATAACTCCTCCCATATAGGTTTACATCATCGTCGGAAAATGTGGACAACCAACAAATAAAGTTGCAACAAATAACGTTATGACCTTGACTTTTGAACTCAATTTCTCGACTAATAAAAGCAAGCATTCCATAAGCCTTCTTAGCCATCATATAGACCTGTGTAGCCACTTTTAAGGAGTTATGAGCTTGGATTCCAAGATCTCTCTGCTTAGCAACACTGAGAAGGATCTTGCCCTTAACAGTATACTGGCTCCTTACAATTGTACTAGCAAGGTGCAACACCTCACATTTATTTGGGTAAAACTTCATCTGTTATTTCTCTACCCATTTCTGCAACTGATCTATATCGCGCTGTATTCTTTGTCAAGTCTTTTACACTGTCCACAACTCCACTAATGTTGGTATCATCAGAAAACTTACTAACCCACCCATCTACATTTTCATCCAGGTCATTTATATACATCGCAAACAGCAGAGGTCCCAGTACAGATCCCTGCGGAACACCACCAATCACAGATCTCCAGCTCGAGTAATTCCCTTCAACTTCAACCCTCTGTGTTCTATGTGCGAGCCAGTTCTGAATCCAAACAGCCAATTCACCGCTGACCACACGCATCTTAATCTTCTGGATTAGCCTCCCATGAGGGACTTTGGTAAATGCCTTGCTAAATTTCATGTAGACAACATCCATTGCCCTACTTCATAAAGCTCTCTCGTCACCTTGTCAAAAAATTCAATCAAGTTGGTAAGACACAACCTGCCCCGCACAAAGCCATGTTGCTCTCCCTAATTAGGCCATGGGTTTCCAAATGCTCATATATCATATCC
This sequence comes from Mobula hypostoma, assembly GCF_963921235.1. NCBI lineage: Eukaryota > Metazoa > Chordata > Chondrichthyes > Myliobatiformes > Myliobatidae > Mobula > Mobula hypostoma. The sequence goes on from NC_086104.1 coordinate 114,881,529, forward strand.
CTGAGAATTTTTTCCAGCAATTTCCCAACAATTGAGGCCAAGGGCTTGGAGATTTTTGATTAGTTTTGAGGGGAAGATACCAAGTTGGGATTGAATGCCAAGTTGTAGTCGATAAAGAGCATCCTGATGTAGGCATCTTTGCTCTCCAGATTTTCCATAGTTAAGTGAGGAACCAATGAAATAGCATCTGCTGTGGGCCTGTTGTGCCAGTAGGGAGTGAATGCAAGTCTCTTCTCAGGCAGGAGTTAATATGTTTCATCACCGATCTCTCAAAACACTTAATCACTGTGGATGTAAGTGCTACTGGACGATAATAATTTTGGCGATTTATGACCTTTTTCTTAGGCACTGGTATAATCGAAGCCTGCATACCTCAGACTGCTGAAGAAAGAGGTTAAAGATCTCAGTGAACACTCCAGGTGGTTGATAAGAACAGGATGTTAGTACTCGGCCAGCTAGCCAATCTGATGGATACTTTCTGTGGGTTCACCCTTCTGAAGGATGGTCTCATGTTGACCTCATGGGGCGGGGGATGCAAGGGGCGGTTCCTGAAGGTTCCTTCATGTTCTGACAGTCAAAGGGGACACTGAATGCATTCAGCTTATCTGGAAGTGAAGCTCTGCTTGATTTCACTGTGCAAGGTGTGACAGCATTCAAGCTCTGTCACAGGTATCAAGTATCATTCATTGATGGAAGTTTAGTCTGGAATTGCCACTTTACCCATGAGATGGCTTTCCAAAGATTATACCTAGACATCATGCACCTTTCTTCACATTAATGCCTCTGATCTGACTCTCAGCAGATTGTGGGTGTCATTGTTCATCTAGGGCTGCTGTTTGGAGTTTTACACAACTTCCACCATAACAGCTCAATGTCTGTACTCAATTCTTTGATTTATGAATGCCAATATGCTTAATACTCTTTTTATGACCCTGTCTATTTGTGAGGCCACTTTCAGGAAATTATAGATCTACATTTCCATAATCTACTACTAAACTCTGTGTATGTCCTACCCCATTTGGTCCTCCTGAAGTACACCTCACACGTGTCTGTATTAAATTCCATCTGCCATTTTTCAGCCCATTTTTCCAGTTGGTTCAAATCCTGCTGCAAGCTTTGATAGCCTTCCTCACTGCCCACTCTGCCCCCGATGATGCTGTCATTCATGAGTTTGCTAATTTGGTTTAGTATGGACCTGTACACCAAGGTCCATCTGTTCAACTACATATGCAGAGGCGTATGTCCTTTCCTCATTACAACTCCCAGAAATTGTTCATCTAGCACTCACAGGGATTAAAGTCTACTTACCAATGCTCAGACTAACTCATAGTTGATTGCTGTTCTCGAAGGTAAGATAACCAACACTTCCTTTTTCAACATCAACACCAATTTCACTGGGCCCAGTGTGTTATAAGCACACAGGAATCCGGGTCCAGTGAGTTATAGGGACACAGGAATCAGGGCCTAGAGTGTTATAGGCACGCTGGAATCAGGGTCCAGTGAGTTATAGGGACACGGGAATTAGGGCCTAGTGTGTTATAGGCACACAGGAATCAGGGTCCAGTGAGTTATAGGCACACGGGAATTAGGGCCTAGTGTGTTATAGGCACGCTGGTATCAGGGCCTAGTGTGTTATTGGCACACGGGAATCAGGGTCCAGTGAGTTATAGGGACACGGGAATTAGGGCCTAGTGTGTTATAGGCACGCTGGTATCAGGGCCTAGTGTGTTATTGGGACACAGGAATCAGGGCCTAGAGTGTTATAGGCACGCTGGTATCAGGGCCTAGTGTGTTATTGGCACACGGGAATCAGGGTCCAGTGAGTTATAGGGACACGGGAATTAGGGCCTAGTGTGTTATAGGCACGCTGGTATCAGGGCCTAGTGTGTTATTGGCACACGGGAATCAGGGCCTATTGTGTTATAGGCACACAGGAATAGGGCCAGGTATGTTATGGGGATCATGGGAATCAGGGTCCAGTGTGTTATAGGGACACAGGAATCAGGGCGTAGTGTGTCATAGGGATCATGGGAATCAGAGCCCAGTGTGTTATAGGGACACGGGAATCAGAGGCTAGTGTGTTATAGGGACACGGGAATCAGGGCCTAGTGTGTTATAGGGATCATGGGAATCAGAGCCCAGTGTGTTATAGGGATCATGGCAATCAGGGCACAGTGTGTTATAGTGAACATGGGAATCAGGGCCAGGTGTGTTATAGGCACGCAGGAATAGGGCCAGGTATGTTATGGGGATCATGGGAATCAGGGTCCAGTGTGTTATAGGGACACGGGAATCAGGGCCCAGTGTGTTATTGGGACACAGGAATCAGGGCCAGTGTGCTATAGGCACATGGGAATCAGGGCCCAGTGTGTTATAAGGATCGCGGGAATCGGAGCCCAGTGTGTTATAGGGACATAGGAATTAAGGCCCAATGTGTTAGAGGCATGTGGGAATTGGGGCCCAGTGTGTTATAGGGATCATGGGAATCAGGGACCAGTGTGTTATAGGGATCATGGGAATCAGGGTCCAGTGTGTTATAGGGCACACGGGAATTAGGGCCCAGTGTGTTATAGGGATCATGGGAATCAGGGTCCAGTGTGTTATAGGCACATGGGAATCAGGGTCCAGTGTGTTACAGGGCACACGGGAATCAGGGCCCAGTGTGTTATAGGGACACGGGAATCAGAGCGTAGTGTGTTACAGGGCACACGGGAATCAGGGCCCAGTGTGTTATAGGGACGCGGGTATCAGGGCCCAGTGTGTTATAGGGACACGGGAATCAGGGCCTAGTGTGTTATAGGGACACAGGATTCAGTGACCAGTGTGTTATAGGGATCATGGGAATCAGGGATCAGTGTGTTATTGGCATGCGGGAATCAGGGACCAGTGTATTGTAGCGATCATGGGAATCAGGGCCCAGTGTGTTATAGGGACACGGGAATCAGGACCCAGTATGTTATTGGCATGCAGAAATCAGGGGCCAGTGTGTTATAGGGACACGGGAATCAGGGCCCAGTGTGTTATAGGGACACGGGAATCAGGGCTCAGTGTGTTATTGGGACACAGGAATCAGGGCCAGTGTGCTATAAGCACATGGGAATCAGGGCCCAGTGTGTTATAAGGATCACGGGAATCGGAGCCCAGTGTGTTATAGGGACATGGGAATTAGGGCCCAATGTGTTAGAGGCATGTGGGAATCAGGGCCCAGTGTGTTATAGGGATCATGGGAATCAGGGACCAGTGTGTTATAGGGATCATGGGAATCAGGGTCCAGTGTGTTATAGGGATCATGGGAATCAGGGTCCAGTGTGTTACAGGGCACACGGGAATCAGGGCCCAGTGTGTTATAGGGATAATGGGAATCAGGGCCCAGTGTGTTATAGGGAACAGGGGAATCAGGGCCTAGTGTGTTATAGGGACACGGGTATCAGGCCCAGTGTGTTATAAGGACACGGGAATCAGGGCCTAGTGTGTTATAGGGATCATGGGAATCAGAGCCCAGTGTGTTATAGGGATCATGGCAATCAGGGCACAGTGTGTTATAGTGAACATGGGAATCAGGGCCAGGTGTGTTATAGGCACGCAGGAATAGGGCCAGGTATGTTATGGGGATCATGGGAATCAGGGTCCAGTGTGTTATAGGGACACGGGAATCAGGGCCCAGTGTGTTATTGGGACATAGGAATCAGGGCCAGTGTGCTATAGGCACATGGGAATCAGGGCCCAGTGTGTTATAAGGATCACAGGAATCGGAGCCCAGTGTGTTATATGGACATAGGAATTAGGGCCCAATGTGTTTAGAGGCATGTGGGAATCAGGGCCCAGTGTGTTATAGGGATCATGGGAATCAGGGACCAGTGTGTTATAAGGATCATGGGAATCAGGGTCCAGTGTGTTATAGGGCACACGGGAGTCAGGGCCCAGTGTGTTATAGGGATAATGGGAATCAGGGCCTAGTGTGTTATAGGGACATGGGAATCGGGGTCCAGTGTGTTATAGGCACACAGGAATCAGGGCCCAGTGTGTTACACGGCACATGGAAATCAGGGCCCAGTGTGTTATAGGGACACGGGAATCAGGGCCTAGTGTGTTATAGGGATCATGGGAATCGGAGCCCAGTGTGTTATAGGGAGCACGGGAATCAGAGCCTAGTGTGTTATAGGGACACGGGAATCAGGGCCTAGTGTGTTATAGGGACACGGGAATCAGGGCCTAGTGTGTTATAGGGACACGGGAGTCAGGTCCTAGTGTGTTATAGGGATCATGGGAATCGGAGCCCAGTGTGTTATAGGGAGCACGGGAATCAGAGCCTAGTGTGTTATAGGGACACGGGAATCAGGGCCTAGTGTGTTATAGGGACACGGGAATCAGGGCCTAGTGTGTTATAGGGATCATGGGAATCAGGGTCCAGTGTGTTATAGGGACAAGGGAATCAGGGCCTCGTGTTTTAGAAGGATCATGGGAATCAGGGACCAGTGTGTTATAGGCACACAGGAATCAGGGCCCAGTGTGTTACACGGCACATGGAAATCAGGGCCCAGTGTGTTATAGGGACACGGGAATCAGGGCCTAGTGTGTTATAGGGATCATGGGAATCGGAGCCCAGTGTGTTATAGGGAGCACGGGAATCAGAGCCTAGTGTGTTATAGGGACACGGGAATCAGGGCCTAGTGTGTTATAGGGACACTGGAGTCAGGGCCTAGTGTGTTATAGGGATCATGGGAATCGGAGCCCAGTGTGTTATAGGGAGCACGGGAATCAGAGCCTAGTGTGTTATCGGGACACGGGAATCAGGGCCTAGTGTGTTATAGGGACACGGGAATCAGGGCCTAGTGTGTTATAGGGATAATGGGAATCAGAGCCCAGTGTGTTATAGGGAGCACGGGAATCAGAGCCTAATGTGTTATAGGGATCATGGGAATCAGGGTCCAGTGTGTTATAGGGACAAGGGAATCAGGGCCTCGTGTTTTAGAAGGATCATGGGAATCAGGGACCAGTGTGTTATTGGCACGTGGGAATCAGGGACCAGTGTGTTATAGGGATCATGAATATCAGGACCCAGTGTTTTATTGGGACACAGGAATTAGGGCCCAGTGTGTTATAGGGAAGATGGGAATCAGAGCCCACTGCGTTATAGGGACACGGGAATCAGGGCCTCGTGTTTTAGAAGGATCATGGGAATCAGGGACCAGTGTGTTACTGGCATGCAGGAATCAGGGACCAGTGTGTTATAGGGAACACGGGAATCAGGGCCCAGTGTGTTATAGGGATACAGGAATCAGGGCCCAGTGTGGTATAGGGAACATGGGAATCAAGGTCCAGTGTGTTATTGAGATGATGGGAATCAGAACCCAGTGTGCTATAGGCACACAGGAATCAGGGCCCAGTGTGTCATTGGGACATGGGAGTCAGGGCCCAGTGTGTTATTGGGACACAGGAATCAGGGCCTAGTGTGTTACAGGGACACTGGAATGGCGTCCCAGTGGTTATAGAGATCATTGGAATGGGGCCCCAGTGTGTTACTGTAATCACAGGAACGGGGCCCCAGTATGTTACTGTAATCACAGGAATGGGGCCCCAGTATGTTATAGAGATCACGGGAATGGGGTCCCAATGGTTATAGAGATCATGGGAATAAGGCCCCAGTGTGTTACAGGGATCACAGGAGCGGAGCCCCAGTGTATTCTAGAAATAGCGGAAATGCGGCCACAGTGTGTTATAGAGATATCACAGTGTGATATAGCGATATCACAGTCACCCCAGTGTGTTACGGGAATCACAGGAACACGGGTCCCAGTGTGTTACAGGGATCATGGGAACAGGCCCCAGTGTGTTACAGAGATATCGGAAATGGTGCCCCAGTGTCTTACAGGGATCAAAGGAATGGGGTCCCGGTGTATTACAGGGTTAACAGGACCGGAGCCCAAGTGTGTTATAGAGGTATCGGAAATGGTGCCCCCTGTGTGTTATAGGGATCACAGGAACAGAGCCCCCAGTGTGTTACAGTGATCATAGGAACGGGGCCCAGTGTATTACAGGGATCACAGGAACAAAGGCTCCAGTGTGTGATAGGGATCACACAAACAGGGCCTCCACTGTGTTACAGGAATTACAGGAATGGTGCCCCAGTGTGTTATAGATATATCGGAAATGGGCCACAGTGCGTTACAGGGTTCACAAGAGCAGAGCCCCAGTGTGTTATATAGATAATGGAAATAGCATCCTAGTATGTTACAGGGAACACAAGAACGGGGTCCGAGAGTGTTACAGGAATCACAGGAACAGGGGCCCCAGTGTGTTACAAGGATCACAGGAATGGGGCCCCAGTGTGTTACAGGAATCACAGAAACACAGCTCCAGTGTGTTACTGTAATCACGGGAATGGGGCCCCACTGTGTTATAGAGATCATGGGAATGGGGCCCCAGTGTGTTACAGGAATCACAGAAACACAGCTCCAGTGTGTTACTGTAATCACGGGAATGGGGCCCCACTGTGTTATAGAGATCATGGGAATGGGGCCCCAGTGTGTTACAGGAATCACAGGATCGAGGCCGAAGTGTGTTACTGTAATCACAGGAATGGAGACCCAGTGTGTTAGAGAGATATCGGAAATGGCACCCCAGTGTGTTACAGGGTTCTCGGAAATGGGGCCACAGTGTGTTATAGAGATATCGGGAATCAGGCCCCTGTGTGTTACAGAGATCATGGGAACAGCTGCCCCAGTGTGTGATAGGGATCACAGGAACTGGAGCCCCAACGTGTTACAGGGATCACAGGAACGGGGCCCCAGTGTGTTACAAGGATGATAGGAATGTTTCCCCAGTGTGATACAGAGATATCTGAAATAGCGCCTCAGTGTGTTGCAAGGGTCACAGAAGCAGGGCCCCAGTGTGTTATAGGGATCATAGGAACAGGGCCCCAGTGTGTTACAGGGATCATAGTAACAGTTCCCCGGTATGCTACAGAGATATCTGAAATAGTGCCCCAGTGTGTTGCAAGGATCACAGGAACAGTGTGTTCATTTTTAAATCTTTTTCATTAATTATTATTGAAGAATTAAATTACCAAATAACTGATTAGCAAAGCTAAACAATATATCAGTAATAATAAGAAAAAATAAAGTGTTAAAACAATTTTTTGGAAAAAGGAAAGAAGGAAAAAAGAACCCCTACTAACTAAAACATAAAAACCCAGCTAACAAAAAAACCTGAAAAAAAAACCGCATTGGGAGCTATACGCCATACAAGCTTCCATAAAAGAAAAACATCAATCCGCCAACTGAAATCTATTTAAACAAGAATCAGAAGGAAACCATTTTAATTAACTCAAATCAGATGATAGTAGCGGGCAAAAGAACCCCTGTGTGTTATAGAGATATCTGAAATGGCGCCCCAGTGTGTTACAGATGTGACAAAAGACCAAGTTATCAGAAGATTGATGCTGATAAGAGAGACAAAGTGAGAAACATTCCAAATGTTAATGAGAGACGAGAGAGATTAATGAAAAGAGACACAGTTCCGAGTATTGTCAGACCGGTTGCTTTGAACCTGAACTGTTTGAAGTTTGATGGACAGGCGATACCCCAGCAGGGGGATAAAAGGAACAGGTTCGCTAAGGCAAGGACACCACGAGATAATGAGACCCTGGAAGTGCGGTGTGCCCCCCCACAAGTTGGTGGGGGTTTTGGAGTTCTGGTCACGGGACCGACCATAGACGCACGGGGTGAAAAGGGTACGATTGGCGGGAACCTGGTGTGTGTGTCTGCCCTTGCCTGGGTGCCGGGTTCCCGTAGAAGAACGATCATATCCGGAACGGAGGGGTCACAGTTGGTGACCCCAGAAGATATAAAAAGGGCTCGCGCCGAAAGCTAACTGCGAAGAACAAAGGTCTGTCTGAATCCGATTTGCATATTCTCTCTCCAATGGCACAATAGCGATTGCTGCGAACTATACTAAACTGAACTGAACTCTGCGTCACTTGAGACTGATCATTTTGCCCCTAGACTGTGATAGAGCTTGATCGATTCCTATTATCCTAGTTCTGTGTACATGTGTGTTTTATCATTGCTAACCCGTTGCATTTACATCCTTATGTTTAGAGTACTGTGTTACTTATTTCTTTAATAAAACTTTCTTAGTTCCAGACTCCAACTAAGTGGTCCATTTCTGCTGGTTTGGCAACCCAGTTACGGGGTATGTAACACAGAGATCACAGGAATGGGGCCACAGTGTGTTACAGGAATCACAGGAACAGGGGCCCCAGTGTGTTACAGGGATCAAAGGAATGGCTCCCCAGTGTGTTACAGAGATATCTGAAATGGCGCCCCAGCGTGTTGCAACGATCACAGGAACAGGGCCCCAGTGTGTTACAGGGATCACAGGAATGGGGCCACAGTGTGTTACAGGGATCACAGGAATGGGGCCACAGTGTGTTACAGGGATCATAGTATCGGTTCCCCAGTGTGTTACAGAGATATCTGAAATGGCGCCCCAGCGTGTTGCAAGGATCACAATAACAGGGCCCCAGTGTGTTACAGGGATCACAGGAACAGGGCCCCAGTGTGTTACAGGAATCACAGGAATGGGGCCCCAGTGTGTTACAGGGATCAGTGGAACAGTTCCCCAGTGTGTTACAAAGATATCTGAAATGGCGCCCCAGTGTGTTACTGGAATCACAGGAACAGGGCCCCAATGTGTTACAGGGTTCACAGAAGTGAAGCCCTGGTGTGTTATAGAGATATCGTAAATGGGGCCCCAGTATGTTATGGAGAGATTCGGAATGGGGCGCCAGTGTGTTACAGGAATCACAGGAACGGGGTCCCAGTGTGTTATAGAGATCACGGGAGTGGGGCCACAGTGTGTTACAGGGTTCACAAGGGCAGAGCCCCAGTATATTATGGAAGTGGCACCCATTGTGTTACAGGGATCATGAGAAACACTTCCCAGTGCATTGTAAGAACGAGGGCCAAGTATGTTTTAGTGATCATGGGAGTGGGGGCCTAGTGTGTTATTAGGATCAAGGGAACGTTACCCATGTGTTATTAGGATCAAGGGAACGTTACCCGTGTGTTATTAGGATCAAGGGAACGTTACCCGTGTGTTATTAGGATCAAGGGAACGTTACCCGTGTGTTATTAGGATCAAGGGAACGTTACCCGTGTGTTATATAGATCACAGAACCACGTCCCAGTGTGCTGTAGGAATCATCGAACACTGTGTTATAGGAAACCCTGAAATGAGGCCCCAGTGTGTTATAAGGATCAAAGGCCGTTGGCCCCAGTGTGTTATATTGAACATGGGTACCATGTCCCAGTGTTTTATAGGGATCACAGGAGCTTGGCTCCCACTCTTTGTGATGGAGCCTGGGGTCTATAGTGCCATGCTGCAAAAGTGTGAGCTGTGTGGAATGTCAGAGTATTTAACAGATATACTCAACTATATACTCCGGGGGGATGTTTAGTAGTGTGTGGGGTAGTGCTGTATGGAGCTAGTGAGAGGCTATCAGAAGAGGAATTCCGGATCTCTGAACACAGACTGAAGTCATTGCTACCAATGGCAGAGCAATAATATTCAGGTGATTGCTCAGAAGCTGGGATTGAGGAGAAAAGATGGTCTTCGACACAGGAGATCTAGTAAATGGGGATACTTATTGTTTTCCGATTTTTCAAACACTCACCTGTTAGTTCTACATCGGGACTGAAGAACGAACCAAGTCAGAGTCACCAAGATGATCAGGGCTACAACTCCTGCTGCAGCAGCCAGTGAGACGATCAGCATTTCCTGCAATGAGAGCTCCACTGTTGGAGGAGCCAAGAACGAGAGGACAATTACTTGTAGCAATATCCTTGTGGATCAAATGTGCTGTGTTGAAGGAATTCCGCACTATGTGAGGGCCAGTGCCAAGGAAGTGCTGCAGTGGGACGAGTGGTGCCCAGAGACTGCTACATGATGTGAAGGGGCAGCACTGAGGGAGTGCTGCATGGTGGGAGTGGCAGTACCAATAGAGTACAACGTTGTAGCCCTGAGGGAAAGATGCACAGTGGGAGTGACAGTACCAATAGAGTACAACATTGTAGCACTGAGGGAATGCTGCACAGTAGGACTGATAATACCAATAGAGTGCAGCACTGTGGGAGTGGCAGTACCAGAGAGCAGCTGTCCCCAACCACCGGGCCGCGGATTGGTACCGGGCCGCAAAGTATGTGCTACTGGGCCGCGAGGAAACAATATGATTTGGTGATAGGAGTCAGCTGCACCTTTCCTTATTCCCTGTCATGCTCACTGTTGAGCGAGGTCATTACCTATGCATCATCCATGTCAGCGCGGGAAGGAGATTAACTCCTCGAGCTTGCAAATGACGATGGGCTGAAAAGTATGTTTGACATAACATCTCTGCCGGCATTCTGGATCAAAGTCAAGGCTAAATATCCTGAGATAGCCACGAAAGCACTGAAAACGTTGCTTCCATTTCCAACATATCTCTGCAATGAATGCAACAAAAACTAAATTGCGGAATAGACTGGACATAAGGAACTCCGTTTGAGTATCGCTGTCTCCCATCATCCCTCGGTAGGACGGTCTCGTTGTAGGGAAACAAGCCCAGGGCTCCCACTGATTCAGCGATATTGGTGTGTTGCAATGATTTTATATGTTCATACAGGGAAAATATGTGCTGTGTATTTAATTTCCAAACATTACTTAAAATGTCATGATGCTATTGACTTATAAGTGACCTATATAACCATATAACAATTACAGAATGGAAACAGGCCATCTCTGCCCTGCTAGTCCGTGCAGAACGCTACTCTCACCTAGTCCCACTGACCTGCACTCAGCCCATAACCCTCCATTCCTTTCCTGTCCATATACCTGTCTAATTTTTCTTTAAATGATAATATCAAACCTGCCTCTACCACTTCTACTGGAAGTTCGTTCAATACTTACTTCAAGCTCCCCTGTCCTCCCCTGATAATTGACTTCTCACTATATTCATGTGAGGGAAATATGCACTGTGTGTTTAATATTAAATTCGTTAGATAAACCCTTTTAGAAACAAAATTGAGTGTATTAGCCAGTTATCACCCATATTCCGGTCGTGATTAACACCCCCCCCCACCCAACAGAATCGCCAAAAACGATTTGTAGGGGAAAAAAATCGGCACGTACACACATGTGCACTGGTGCCCGCGCAAGGCTTCATGGTCATTGTAGTCTTTCATGAGGTAAACAACGTATTTGACTGATACTCTTGTCCGTTGGCAACCCTACCCACCCCACCCCCACCTCCGGTCGGCCGGTCCGCAAGAATATTGTCAATATGAAACCGGTCCATAATGCAAAAAAGGTTGGGGACCCCTGCCATAGAGTACAGCCCTGTAGCACTGAGGGAGTGCTTCACAGTGAGAATGGCAGTGCCAATAGAGTGCAGCACTGGTCGCACTGAGGGAGCGCTGCGTGGTTAGATGGATCGTGGTGAGGGACCATTGCACTCACAGAGGAGAGAAAGCTGGACATGCGAGAATCGAGGTAGCATTGCCAAAGCAGAGAATCTGCTCTGAGGTAGTGTCCGAACAGTGTGTGCAGAGCATTAGTAAACTTTGAACTGTTAGAGGGGGCAATACTGATGGGGGGATGTGTTTTCTGGGTGAGCAAGAACTACACTAACAGATAGGTGGTCCAGAGGAATTGCTGCGTTATGTTAAGATGTCACTGAATGCCCGCCCATACTTACACCGCACAGTCAGTGTGACTGTCTGCTCTGATGAAACAGGTGGGTATTTGACTCTGCAGGTGAGATTTTGCCCGTGGTGTTTGAGCGCTGGGGTGAGGGTCAGAACAGCTGTATATGTCAGAGTGTCACCCCACTCAGTTACACTGCTGGAGTTTAACGCCAATACATCTGTGGGGGTGATCCAGGTGAAGTTGGGTGTCGATCCACCACACGTGATGTTGAAGGTGCAGCTTATGTTCACTGGCTTTCCTGCAACCATTTCAGCGGGGAATATCGAGGGCTTATCTGTGAAATCTAACACAGAGAAATGGATCCTTTTAGATAAATATAACAAGTAGCAAATGACTGCTGGGCTGGAGGAACAATTCTGACAGATTCTCTCCCTCTGCTCAAAGCACTTTCACTCTCAACACCTTTGATACTGCTGGATGAACAGGTTCATGACTCTCAGGATTCTGCCCTAGTTTAATTAATCACTATCCACAGCAGGATGGACACAATGTTCATTAACCCTTCAATGACCATTTAAAATAGGGGGTGTATCAATTTAATATTTGACATGCCTGGTTTGTAATGATCTGTACGAAGGTGTGACTGACGTTACAGCAGTTTATCATATTTCCTGAATTGCTGGAAAATTATACTAGGCACTCACCAGTAACATGGAGCTGTGTTGTGGGTAGATAGCTATGTCGATCCACATTTTCAGATGCAATTTTGAAGTAATAATAACCTTCATCTTCCTGCATGATATTGTCTATAACCAGGGAACAGTCGCCATCTTTCATTTTTCCGGACAGCCGGGTCCGACGATGAAACCTCGGGGACACACGACTCTGATGCTTAGAGTGGAAAGTGACCGTTTGAGTCAGACATTCATCTTTCATCCAGATTCCATCCCAGGGTTTATTGTCCACGTGCAATGGATAACTGTAGTGGCATGGAATCCGAGCACACAAACCCCTCTGCGCCGTCACATCTTGTGGAGTGTCAGCTCTCCACTCTTCCGACACTGCACAGAGGAGACAAGGAACATCATACAGATTCTCTCCCCCAGCCTCAGGTCCCCACTATGGATTCATCCCAAATTTCAGGTGGACACATCCTATGTCACTAATGAGACATTGCTGCACTGCTGGAGACACAGGTCTAAGGGTAGCTACTCTGTCCAAAAGGCAGAGCAAATGATGCATCGTGGTGTCAGAGCAGCAGAGTAACGAGTAGTAGGAAGGATCATTCGGAAAGAAGGGCTGGCTATTTGTCCCTCACTCCAAACGCCTTCACTCTGAGGTCCCTGAGTACTGGGTTAGAAGAACCCCCGCTAGAACAGAGTGGTGTTCCCTCAGAATCTCACCTCTAAGAGAGCAGTGTACCCTCAGAATCTCCCCTTTGACAGTGTGATGTCTCTCAGAATCTCCCCTCAGAGAGAGTAGTGTTCCCTCAGTACCTCCACACTGACAGTGTGATGTCTCCCAGTATCTCCCCTCTTACGGTTTGGTGCTCTCTCAGTATCTCCTCTCAGACAATGTGGTTTCCCTCAGTATCTCCCCCCTGAGAGTGTGATGTCCCTCAGAATCTCTCCTCTGAGAGAGCAGTATTCTCTCAGTATCTTCCCTCAGAGAATGTGATTTTACCTCAGTATCTCCCCTCTGACAGTGTGGTTTACTTTCAGTATCTCCCCTCTAACAGAGTGGTTATTCTCAGTATTTCCCCTCATACAGTCTGGTGACCCACAGTATCTCTCATCTCACAGTGTGATGTCCCTCAGTATTCACCTGCTGACAGTGCAGTGTCCTTCAGTATCTCCCCTCTGACAATGTAGTGTCCCTCAGTATCTCCCCTCTCACAATGTGATGTCTCTCAGTATTTCTCGTCTGACAGTGTGAATTTGTCTCAGTATCTCCCCTCTGAAAATATGGTGACCCTCAGTATCACCCGTCCGACAGTGTGATGTCCCTCAGTATCCCCGTCTGAAAGTGTTGTGTCTCTGAGTATCTCCCTTCAGACCCTGTGGTGTCCCTCAGTATCTCCCCGCTGACAGTGTAGTGTCCCTTAGTATCTCCCCTCTGGTGTCACTCAATATCACCCCTCTGACAGTGTGGTGTCCGCCTGTACCGCCCCACTGACGGTGGGTTTCTCTCACTATCTCCCCAATGACAGTGTGATTTCACTTAGTATCTCCCCTCTGAGAGTGTGGTGCTCTCACAGTATTTCCTATCTGACAGTATGGTGCTCAACCGATATCTCCTCTCTGACAGTCTGGTGTCTCTCAGTATCTAACCTCTGACAGTGTGATGTCTCTCAGTATCTCCCCTCTGACAGTCAGTTGTACCTCTATATCTCCCATCTAACAGTGTGGTTTCTCTCAGTACCTCCCCTCAGACAATGTGGTGTCCCCCTGTATCTCCGATCTGACGGTGTGGTGTCCCTCAGAATCTCCCCTCTGACAGTTTGATGTCTCTCAGTATCTCTCTTCTGACAGTGTGGTGCTCTCTCAGCATCTGCCATCTGACAGAGTGGTGACCCTCACTATCTCCCCTAGCATATTGTGATGTCTCTCAGTATCTCACCTCTGACAGAGTGAATTCTCTCAGATTCTCCCCTCTGACAGAGTGAATTCTCTCAGATTCTCCCCCGTGACAGTGTGATCTCTCTCAGTACCTCCCCTCTGACAGTTCTCTCACTATCTCTCCTTGACAGTGTGATGTCTCTCAGTGTCTCCCATCTGATAGAGTGGTGTCTCTCAGTATATTCCCTCTGACAGTCTGATGACCGTCAGTATCTCCCCTCTGACAGTCTGTTGTCTCTCAGTGTCTCCCCTCTGACATTGTGGTGTCCCTTAGTATCTCCACTCTGACAGTGTGATGTTCCTTCAGTACCTCCCCATTGACAGTGTGATGCTCACTCAGTATCACCCCTCTGACAGTGTGGCGTCCCCCTGTACCTCCTCTCCGACAGTGGGATTCTGTCACTATCTCTCCCATAACAGTGTGACTTCTCTCAGTATCTCCCCTGTAACAGTCTGGTGCTCTCAGTATCACCCCTCTGACAGAGTGGTGTCCCTCAGTATCTCCCTTATCACATTGTGATGTCTCTCATTATCTCACCTCTGACAGACTGAATTCTCTCAGGTTCTCCCCTCTGACAGTGTGATGACCCTCACTATCTCCCCGTTGTCAGTGTGAACCTCTCTCAGTATCTCCTCTCTGAGAGTATGGTGCTGTCCTGATATCTCCCCTCTGACAGTGTGATGTTCCCTCATTATCTCCCCTCTGACAGTGTGATGTCCCTCAGTATCTCCCCCATGAGAGTCTGTTGTCTCTCTGCATCTCCCCTCTAACAGTGAGGTTTCTCTCAGTATCTCCACTTTCAAAGTGTGGTGTCTCTCAGTTTCTCCCCTCCGACAGTTTGATGTTCCCTCAGTATCTCCTCTCTGACAGAGTAATGTTAGCTCAGTCTGTCGCCCCTGACAGTTTGGTGTCTCTCAGTATCTCCTCTCTAATAGTCTGGTGTCTCTCAATATCTCCCCTCTGACAGTGTGGAGCCCCCTGTACCTCCCCTCCGACAGTGGGTTTCTCTCACTACCTCCACCATGACAGTGTGATTTCTCTCAGTATCTCCCCTCTGACAGTGTGGTGCTCACTCACTATCTCTCCTCTGACAGTGTGATGTCTCTCAGTGTCTCCCATAAGATAGAGTGGTGTCTCTCGGTATCTCCCCTCTGACAGTGTGATGTCCCTCAGTATCTCCCCTCTAACAGTGTGGTTTCTCTCAGTATCTCTCCTCTGTCAGTGTGGTGTCCCTCAGCATCTCCCCTTTCAAAGTGTAGTGTCTCTCAGTTTCTCTTCTCCGACAGTTTGAAATTCCCTCACTATCTCCTCTCAGACAGAGTGATGTTAGCTCAGTCTGTCCCCTCTGACAGTTTGATGCTCTCTCAGTATCTCCCCTCTGAGAGGTTGGTCTCTCTCGGTATCTCCCCTCTGACAGTCTGGTGTCTCTCAGCATCTCCTCTCTAACAGTGTTGTATTCCTTTTGTATCTCCCCTCTGACAATGTGTTTTGCCTCAATATCTCCCCTCTGACAATGCGGTGCTCTCACAGTATCACCCATATGACAGAGTGAATTCTCTCAGATTCTCCCCTCTGACAGTATGGATCCCCCTGTACCTCCTCTCCGACAGTGGAATTCTGTCACTATCTCCCCGATGACAGTGTGATTTCTCTCAGTATCTCCTCTCTGACAGTGTGGTGCTCTCTCAGTAGCTCCCATCTGACAGAGTGCTGTCCCTCAGTATATCCCCATCACATTGTGATCTCTCTCATTATCTCCCCTCTGACTGAGTGAATTGTCTCAGTAAAACCCCTCTGACAGTGTGGAGCTCTCTCCATATCTCCCCTCTGACAGTCTGTTGTCTCTCAGTATCTCCCCACTAACTGTGGTTATTCTCAGTATTTTCCCTTGTACAGTGTGGTGTCTCTCAGTATCTCTCCTCTGACAGTGTGGTGCTCATTCCATATCTCCCCTCTGACAGTGTGGTTTACTTTCAGTATCGCCCCTCTGACAGTCTGTTGTCGCTCAGTATCTCCCCTCTAACAGTGTGGTTATTCTCGGTATTACCCCTCATACAGTCTGGTGAGTCACAGTATCTCCTGTCTGAGTGTGTGATTTCCCTCAGGATATCTCGTCTGACAGTGTGAATTTCTCTCAGTATCTCCCCTCTGAAAATATGATGTTCCCTCAGTATCACCCGTCCAACAGTGTGATGTCCCTCAGTATCTCCCTCTGGCAGTGTTGTGTCTCTCAGTATCTCCATTCAGACCCTGTTGTGTCCCTCAGTATCTCCCCTCGACAGTGTGGTGTCACCTCTCTGACAGTGTAGTGTCGTCCTGCAATTCCCCTCGGATGGTAGGTATCTCTCATTAGCTCCCCCATGAACGTATGATTTCTCTCAGTACCAGCCCACAGACAGTGTGATGTCCCTCACTCTCTCCCCACTGACAGTGTGACGTCCATCACTATCTCCCCTTTGTCAGTGTGAACCCCTCTCAGTATCTCCCCTCTGAGAGCATGTTACTCTCCCAATATCTCCCCTCTGACAGTGTGATGTCTTTCAGTATCTCCCCTCTGACAGTGTGGAGTCCCCCTGAACCTCCTCTCCAATAGTGGGATTCTGTCACTATCTCCCCCATGACAGTATGACTTCTCTCAGTTTCTCCCCTCTGACAGTGTGGTACTCTCTCAGTATCTCCCACCTGACAGAGTGGTGTCCCTCAGTATCTCCTCTATCACATTGTGATGTCTCTCAATATCTCACCTCTGACTGAGTGAATTGTCTCAGTATCTCCCCTCTGACAGCGTGGAGCTCTCACCATATCTCCCCTCTGACAGTGTGGTGTACTTTCAGTATCTCCCCACTGACAGTCTGTTGTCTCTCAGTATCTCCCCTCTAACAGTATGGTTATTCTCAGTATTTCCCCTCATACACTCTGGTGACCCACAGTATCTCCCATCTGACAGTGCGATGTATTTACTCAGTATTTCCCCTCTCACATCATCATTATCTCCCCCATAACAGTTTGATGTCTCTCAGTATCTCCCCTCTGACAGTGTGGTCGTCTCTCAGTATCTTCCCTCTGACAGTGTGGTGTCTCTGAGCATCTCTCCTCTGGCACTGTGATGTTCCCTCGATATCTCTCCTCCGACAGAGTGATGTCTCTCAGTAGCTCCCCTCTCAAAATGTGGTATTCCCCCAGTATCTCCCTTCTGACAGTGAGGTTTCTCTCAGTATCTCCCCTCTGACAGTGTGGTGTCTCTCAGTATCTCCCCTCTGACAGTGTGGTGTCCCTCAGTATCTCCCCTCTCAAAGTGTGGTGTCTCTCAGTTTCTCCCCTCTGACAGTTTGATATTCCCTCACTATCTCCTCTCTGACAGTGTGATGTTAGCTCAGTATGTCCCCTCTGACAGTGTGATGCTCTGTCAGTATTTCCCCTCTGAGAGTCTGGTGTCTCTCAGTATCTCCCCTCCAACAGTGTTGTATTCCCTTTGTATCTCCCCTCTGACAGTCTGGTGTCCCTCAATATCTCCCACCTGACAGTGTGGTTTCTCTCAGTATCTCCCCTCTGACAATGTGATGTCCTTCGGTATCACCCCTCTGACAGTGTGGTGTCCCTTAGTATCTCCACATTGACAATGTAATGTCTCTCAGTATCTCCCCTCTGACAGAGTGATGATCCCTCAATATCTCCGCTCTGACAGTGTGGTGTCTCTCAGTATCTCTGCTCTGACAGGGTGATGATTCCTCAATATCTCCCCTCTGACAGTGTGGTGTCCCTTAGTATCTCCACATTGACAGTGTGATGTCTCTCAGTATCTCCCTTCTGACAGTGTGGTGTCTCTCAGTATCTCCACTCTGACAGTGTGGTGTCTCTGAGCATCTCTCCTCTGGCACTGTGATGTTCCCTCGATATCTCTCCTCCGACAGAGTGATGTCTCTCAGTAGCTCCCCTCTCAAAGTGTGGTATTCCCCCAGTATCTCCCTTCTGACAGTGAGGTTTCTCTCAGTATCTCCCCTCTGACAGTGTGGTGTCTCTCAGTATCTCCCCTCTGACAGTGTGGTGTCCCTCAGTATCTCCCCTCTCAAAGTGTGGTGTCTCTCAGTTTCTCCCCTCTGACAGTTTGATATTCCCTCACTATCTCCTCTCTGACAGTGTGATGTTAGCTCAGTATGTCCCCTCTGACAGTGTGATGCTCTGTCAGTATTTCCCCTCTGAGAGTCTGGTGTCTCTCAGTATCTCCCCTCCAACAGTGTTGTATTCCCTTTGTATCTCCCCTCTGACAGTCTGGTGTCCCTCAATATCTCCCACCTGACAGTGTGGTTTCTCTCAGTATCTCCCCTCTGACAATGTGATGTCCTTCGGTATCACCCCTCTGACAGTGTGGTGTCCCTTAGTATCTCCACATTGACAATGTAATGTCTCTCAGTATCTCCCTTCTGACAGAGTGATGATCCCTCAATATCTCCGCTCTGACAGTGTGGTGTCTCTCAGTATCTCTGCTCTGACAGGGTGATGATTCCTCAATATCTCCCCTCTGACAGTGTGGTGTCCCTTAGTATCTCCACATTGACAGTGTGATGTCTCTCAGTATCTCCCTTCTGACAGTGTGGTGTCTCTCAGTATCTCCACTCTGACAGGGTGATGATTCCTCAATATCTCCCCGTTGACAATATGAACCCCTCTCAGTTTCTCCCCTCTGAGAGTATGGTGGTCTCCCAATATCTCCCTCTGACCGTGTGATGTCCGTCAGTATCTCCCTTATGACAGTCTGTTGTCTCTGTATCTCCCCTCTAACAGTGAGGTTTCTCACAGTATCTCCCCTCTGACAGTGTAGTGTCCCACAGTATCTCCCCTCTGATAGTGTGATGTTCCCTCAGTATCTCCCCTCTGACAGTGTGATGTTCCCTCAGTATCTCTCCTCTGACAGTGTGATGTCTCTCAGTTTCTTGCCTCAGACAATGTGGTGCTCTCTCAGTATCTCCCCTCTCAAAGTCTGGTATTTCCTCAGTATCTCCACTCTGACATGGTGGTATCCCTCAGTATCCCACCTCTGGCAGTGTGAGTCCCCTCAGTATCTCCCCTCTGACAGTCTGATGTCTCTCAGTATCTCCCCTCTGACAGTGTGGTGTCCCTCAGTATCTCCCCTAACAAAGTGTTGTGTCTCAGTTTCTCCCCTCCGACAGTTTGATATTCCCTCAGTATCTCCTCTCTAACAGAGTGATGTTAGCTCAGTATGTCCCCTCTGACAGTGTGATGCTCTCTCAGTATATCCCCTCTGAGAGTCTGGTGTCTCACTTGTATCTCCCCTCTGACAGTGTGGTGTAACTCAGTATCTCCCCTCTGACAGTGTGGTATCTCTCAGTATTTCCCCTCTGACAGAGTGTTATCCCTCAGTTTCTCCCCACTGACAGTGTGATTTCCCAGTATCTCCCCTCTGAGAGTGTGATTTCTCAGTATCTCCCCTCTGACAGTGTGGTGTCTCTCAGTATCTCCCCTCTGACAGTCTGATGTTCCCTCAGTATCTCCCCTCTAACAGTGTGATGTCTCTCAGTATCTTCCCTCTGATAATGTGGTGCCCACTCAGTATCTCCAAACTCATTGTGCGAAATTCCCTCAGTATCTCTCCTCTAAACAGTGTGCTGTCTCTCAGTATATCCCCTCTGACCGTGTGTTATCTCTCAGCATCTCCTTTCTAACTGTGTGGTGTTCCCACAATATCTCCCCTCTGACAGTGTGGTGTCCCTCAGTATCTCCCCTCTGACAGTGTGATGCTCTCTCAGTATCTCCCCTGTGACAGTGTAGTGTCCCTCTGTGTCTCCACTCTGACAGTGTGATTTTTCTCAGTATCTTCTCTCAGACAGTGTGGTGTCTCTCAGTATCTCCCCTCTTGCAGTGTGATGTTCTGTCAGTGTCTCCCCGTTGACATTGTGAAACTCTCTCAATATCTCCCCTCTGAGAGTATGGTGCTCCCCTATCTCCCCTCTGAGAGTGTGGTGTCTCTCAGTACCTCCCCTCTGACAGAGTGTTATCCCTCAGTTTCTCCACACTGACAGTGTGATTTCCCACTGTCTCCCCTCTGACGGTGTGATTTCTCAGTACTTCCCCTCTGACAGTATGGTGTCTCTCAGTATCTTCCCTCTGACAGGGTAACGTTCCCTCAGTATCTCACCTCTGACATTGTGGTGTCCTTTAGTATCTACCCTCTCAAAGTGTGATGTCTCTCAGTTTCTCCCCTCTTGACAGTTTGATATACCCTTAGTATCTCCTCTCTGACAGAGTGATGTTAGCTCAGTATGTCCCCTCTGACAGTGTGATGCTCACTCAGTATTTCCCCTCTGAGAGTCTGGTGTCTCTCAGTATCTCCCCTCCGACAGTGTTGTATTCCCTTTGTATCTCTCCTCTGACAGTGTGGTGTCCATCAATATCTCCCCTCTGACAGCGTGATGTCTCTCAGCATCTCCTCTCTGACATTGTGGTGTCTCTCAGTATCTCCCCTCTGACAGATTGTTATCCTCAGTTTCTCCCCACTGGCAGTGTGATTTCTCAGTATATCCCCACTGACAGTGTGATTTCTCAGTATCGCCCCTCTGGGGGTGTGGTGTCTCTCAGTATCTCCCCTCTGACAGAGTGATGTTCCCTCAGAATCTCTCATCTTACAGTGTGATGTCTCTCAGTATCTTTCCTCTGACAATATGGTGCTCTCTCAGTATCTCCCCTCTCAAAGTGTGGTATTCCCTCAGTATCTCCCCTCTGACAGTGTGGAGTACCTCAGTATCTCCCCACTGAGAGTGTGATGTTCCCTCGGTATCTCCCCCCTGACAGTGTGATATCTCTCAGTATCTCCACTTTCAAAGTGTGTTGTCTCTCAGTATCTCCCCTCCGACAGTTTGATATTCCCTCAGAATCTCCTCTCTGACAGAGTGATGTTAGCTCAGTATGTCCCCTCTGACAGTGTGATGCTCTCTCAGTATATCCCCTCTGAGAGTCTTGCGTCTCGCAGTATCACCCCTCCGACAGTGTTGTATTCTCTTTGTATCTCCCCTCTGAGAATGTGGTTTCCCTCAATATCTCCCCTCTGACAGTCTGTTGTCTCTGTATCTCCCCTCTAACAGTGAGGTTTCCCTCAGTATCTCCCCTCTGACAGTGTAGTGTCCCTCAGTATCTCCCCTCTGACAGTGTTGTGTCCCTCAGTATCTCCCCTCTCAAGGCGTGGTATCTTACAGATTTTCCCCTCTGACAGTTTGATATTCCCTCAGTATCTCCTCTCTGACAGAGTGATGTTAGCTCAGTATGTCTCCTCTTACAATGTGAGCTCTCGCAGTATTTCCTCTCGGAGAGTCTGGTGTCTCTCAGCATCTCCCCTCCAACAGTGTTGTATTCCCTTTCTATCTCTGCTCTGACAGTGTGGTGTCCCTCAATATCTCCCCTCTGACAGTGTATGTCTCTCAGTATTTCCTCTCTGACAATGTGGTGTCCCTTAGTATCTCCCCTCTGAGAGTGTGGAGTATCTCAGTATCTCCCCTCTGATAGTGTGGAGTCCCCCTGTACCTCCCCTCCGACAGTGGGTTTCTCTCACTATCACCCCCATGACAGTGTGAATTCTCTCAATATCTCCACTCTGACAGTGTGGTGCTCTCTCAGTAGCTCCCATCTGACAGAGTGGTGTCCCTCAGTATCTCCCCTATCACATTGTGATGTCTCCCATTATCTCCCCTCTGAGTGAGTGAATTGTCTCAGTATCACCCCTCTGACCGTGTGGAGCTCTCTGCATATCTCCCCTCTGACAGTGTGGAGCTCTCTGCATATCTCCCCTCTGACAGTCTGTTGACTCTCAGTATGTCCCCTCTAACAAAGTGGTTATTCTCAGTATTTCCCCTCATACAGTCTGGTGACCCAAGGTATCTCCCATCTGACAGTGTGGTGTCCCTCAGTATTTCTCGTCTGACAGTGTGAATTTCTCTCAGTATCTCCCCTCTGAAAATTTGATGTTCCCTCAGTATCTCCCTCTGGCAGTGTTGTGTCTCTCAGTATCTCCCTTCAGACTCTGTGGTGTCCCTCAGTATCTCGTCTCTGACAGTGTGGTGTCACTCAATATCTCTCCTCTGACAGTGTAGTGGCCCCCTGTAACTCCCCTCTGACAGTAGGTTTCTCTCACTTTCTCCCCCATGACAGTGTGATTTCTCTCAGTATCACCCCACTGAGAGTGTGATGTCCCTCACTATCTCCCTTTTGTCTGTGTGAACTTTTCTCAGTATCTCCCCTCTGAGAGTATCGTACTCTCCCGATATATCCCCTCTGACAGTGTGATGTCTTTCAGTATCTCCCCTCTGACAGTGTGGTGTCACTCAGTATCACCCCTTTGACAGTGTGGTGTCACTCAGTATCTCCCCTCTAACAGTGTGGTTATTCTCAGTATTTCCCCTCATACAGTATGGTGACCCACAGAATCTCCCATCTGAGAGTGCGATGTCCCTCAGTATTTCCCCTCTCACATTAGAGTGTCCATTACCATCTCTCCTATAACAGTTTGATGTCTCTTAGTACCTCCCATCTGACAGTGGGATTCTCTCACTATCTCCCCCATGACAGTGTGATTTCTCTCATTATCTCCCCTCTGACTGAGTGAATTGTCTCAGTATCTCCCCTCTGACAGTGTGGAGCTCTCACCATATCTCCCCTCTGACAGTGTGGTTTACTTTCAGTATTTCCCCTCTGACAGTCTGCTGTCTATCAGTATCTCCCCTCTAACAGAGTGGTTATTCTCAGTATTTCCCCTCATACAGTCTGGTGACCCACAGTATCTCCCATCTCACAGTGTGATGTCCCTCAGTATTCACCTGCTGACAGTGCAGTGTCCTTCAGTATCTCCCCTCTGACAATGTAGTGTCCCTCAGTATCTCCCCTCTCACAGTGTGATGTCTCTCAGTATTTCTCGTCTGATAGTGTTGTGTCTCTAATTATCTCCCTTCAGACCCTGTGGTGTCCCTCAGTATCTCCCCGCTGACAGTGTAGTGTCCCTTAGTATCTCCCCTCTGACAGTGTGGCGTCCCCCTGTACCTCCACTCCAACAGTGTGATTCTGTCACTATCTCCGCCATGACAGTGTGGCTTCTCTCAGTATCTCCCCTCTGACAGAGTGGTGTCCCTCAGTATCTCCCCTATCACATTGTGATGTCTCTCATTATCTCAGCTCTGACAGTCTGTTGTCTCCCAGTATCTCCACTCTAACAGTGTGGTTATTCTCAGTATTTCCCCTCATACAGTATGGTGACCCACAGAATCTCCCATCTGAGAGTGCGATGTCCCTCAGTATTTCCCATCTCACATTAGGGTGTCCATCACTATCTCCCCCATAACAGTTTGATGTCTCTCAGTAGCTCCCCTCTGACAGTGTGGTGGCATCTCAGTATCTTCACTCTGACAGTGTGGTTTACTTTCAGTATCTCCCCTCTGACATGTGGTTATTTTCAATATTTCCCCTCATACAGTCTGGTGACCCACAGTATCTCCCATCTGACAGTGTGATGTCCCTCAGTATTTCCCCTCTCACATTAGAGTGTCCATTACCATCTCCCCCATAACAGTTTGATGTCTCTTAGTATCTCCCCTCTGACAGTGTGGTGGTCTCTCAGTATCACCCATCTGAAAGTATGGTGGTCTCCCGATATCTCCCCTCTGACTATGTGGTGGTCTCTCAGTATCACCCATCTGAGAGTATGGTGGTCTCCCGATATCTGCCCTCTGACAGTGTGACGTCTCTCAGTATCTTCCCTCTGACAGTGTGATTTTTCTCAGTATCTTCTCTCAGACAGTGTGGTGTCTCTCAGTATCTCCCCTCTGGCAGTGTGATGTTCCCTCAGTATCTCCCCATTGACATTGTGAACTTCTCTCAATATCTCACCTCTGAGAGTATGGTGCTCCCCTGCTATCTCCCCTCTGAGAGTGTGGTGTCCCTCAGGACCTCCCCTCTGACAGAGTGTTATCGCTCCATTTCTCCACACTGACAGTGTGATTTCTCAATATCTCCCCATTCACAGTGTGATTTCTCAGTATATCCCCTCTGACAGTTTGGTGTCTCTCAGTATCTCCCCTCTGACAGTTTGGTGTCTCTCAGTATCTCCCCTCTGACAGTGTGATGTTCCCTCAGTATCTCCTCTCTGACAGTGTGATGTCTCTCAGTATCTCCTCTTTGAAAGTGTGTTGTCTCTCAGTATCACCCCTCCAACAGTTTGAAATTCCCTCACTATCTCCTCTCTGTCAGAGTGATGTTAGCTCAGTATGTCCCCTCTGACAGTGTAATGCTCTCTCAGTATCTCCAATCTGAGAGTCTTGTGTCTCTCAGTATCTCCCCTCCGACAGTGTTGTATTCCCTTTGTATATCCCCTCTGACAGTGTGGTGTCCCTCAATATCTCCCATCTGACAGTGTGATGTCTCTCAGTATCTCCCCTTTGAAAGTGTGTTGTCTCTCAGTATCACCCCTCCAACAGTTTGAAATTCCCTCACTATCTCCTCTCTGACAGAGTGATGTTAGCTCAGTATGTCCCCTCTGACAGTGTGATGCTCTCTCAGTATCTCCAATCTGAGAGTCTTATGTCTCTCAGTATCTCCCCTCCGACAGTGTTGTATTCCCTTTGTATCTCTCCTCTGACAGTGTGGTGTCCCTCAATATCTCCCCTCTGACAGCGTGATGTCTCTCAGTATCTCCCCTCTAACAGTGTTGTATTCCCTATGTATCTACCCTCTAACAGTCTGGTGTCCCTCAATATCTCTCCTCTGACAGTGTGATGTTCTTCAATATCTCCCATCTGACAGTGTGATGTCTCTCAGTATCTCCCCTCTAACAGTGTTGTATTCCCTTTGTATCTCCCCTCTGACAATGTGGTTTCCCTCAATATCTCCCCTCTGGCAGTCTGTTGTCTCTGTATCTCCCCTCTAACAGTGAGGTTTCTCTCAGTATCTCCCCTCTGACACTGTGGTGTCCCTCAGTATCTCTCCTCTCAAGGCGTGGTATCTTACAGATTCTCCCCTCTGACAGTTTGATATTCCCTCAGTATCCCCTCTCTGACAGAGTGATGTTAGCTCAGTTTGTCCCCTCTGACAGTGTGATGCTCTCTGAGTATTTCCCCTCTGAGAGTCTGGTGTCTCTCAGTATCTCCCCTCCAACAGTGTAGTGTTCCCTTTGTATCTCCCCTCTGACAGTCTGGTGTCCCTCAATATCTCCCATCTGACAGTGTGGTTTCTCTCAGTATCTCCCCTCTGACAGTGTGATGTCCTTCGGTATCACCCCTCTGACAGTGTGGTGTCCCTTAATATCTCCACATTGACAGTGTGGTGTCTCTCAGTATCTCCCCTCCAACAGTGTTGTATTCCCTTTGTATCTCCCCTCTGACAGTCTGGTGTCCCTCAATATCTCCCATCTGACAGTGTGGTTTCTCTCAGTATCTCCCCTCTGACAGTCTGATGATCCCTCAATATCTCCCCTCTGACAGTGTGGTGTCTCCCAGTATCTCCCCTCTGAAAGTGTGATGCTCTTTAAGTATCTCCCATCTAACAGTGTGATGTCTCTTAGTATCTCCGCTCTGACAGGGTGATAATCCCTCAATATCTTCCCGTTGACAGTATGAACCCCTCTCAGTTTCTCCCCTCTGAGAGTATGGTGGTCTCCCAATATCTCCCTCTGACAGTGTGAAGTCCATCAGTATCTCCCCTCTGACAGTCTGTTGTCTCTGTATCTCCCCTCTAACAGTTTGATATTCCCTCAGTATCTCCTCTCTGACAGAGTGATGTTAGCTCAGTCTGTCTCCTCTGAGAGTGTGAGCTCTCTCAGTATTTCCCCTCTGACAGTGTGAGCTCTCTCAGTGTTTGACCTCTGAGAGTCTAGTGTCTTTCAGTATCTCCCCTCCAACAGTGTTGTATTCCCTTTCTATCTCTGCTCTGACAGCATGGTGTCTCTCAATATCTCCCCTCTGACAGTGTTATCTCTCTCAGTATCTTCCCTCTGACAATGTGGTGTTACTTAGAATCTCCGGTCTGACAGTGTGGAGTATCTCAGTATCTCCCTTCTGGCAGAGTGTTATCTTTCAGTTTCTCCCCACTGACAGTGCAATTTCTCATTATCTCCCCTCTGACACTGTGGTGTCTCTCAGTATCTCCCTTCTGACACTGTGATGTTCCCTCAGTATTTCCCCTCTGACAGTGTACTGTCCTTCAGTATCTCCCTTCTGACAGTGTGGTGTCCCTCAGTACCTCCCCTCTCAAGGCGTGGTATCTCTCAGATTCTCCCCTCTGACAATTTGATATTCCCTCAGTATCTCCTTTCTGACAGCGTGATGTTAGCTCAGTATGTCCCATCTGACAGTGTGATGCTCTCTGAGTATTTCCCCTCTGAGAGTCTGGTGCCTCTCAGTATCTCCCCTCCGACAGTGTTGTATTCCCTTCGTATCTCCCTTCTGACAGTGTGATGTCCTTCAATAACTCCCATCTGACAGTATGGTTTTTTCAGTCCATCCCCCCTGACAGTGTGGTGTCTCTCAGTATCTCCCCTCTGACAGTGTGGTTTCCCTCAGTGTCTCCCCTCTGACAGTGTGATGTCTCTCAGTATCTCCCCTCTGACAATGTGGTGTCTCTCAGTATCGCCCCTCTGAATGTATGATGTCTCTCAGTATCTTCCCTCTGACAATGTGGTGCTCTCTCAGTATCTCCCCTCTCAAAGTATTGTATTCCGTCAGTATCTCCCCTCTGACAGTGTGGTGTCCCTCAGTATCTCCCCTCTGACAGTGTGGTGTCTCTCAGTGTCTCCCCTTTGACAGTGTGGTGTCCCTCTGTATATCCTCTCTGACAGTGTGAGTCCCCTCAGTATCTGCCCTCTGACAGTGTGATGCTTTCTCAGTATTTCCCCTCTGACCATATGGTGTCCTTGAGTATCTCCCCTCTGACAGTGTGGTGGCTCTCAGTATCTTCCCTCTCAAAATGTGGTGTCTCTCAGTTTCTCCCCTCCAACAGTTTGATATTCCCTCAGTATCTCCTCTCTGACAGCATGATGTTAGCTCAGTATGTCCCCTCTGACAGTGTGATGCTCTCTGAGTATTTCTCCTCTGAGAGTCTGGTGTCTCTCAGTATCTCCCCTCTGACAGTGTGGTGCTGTCTTAGTATGTCCCCTCTGAGGAAGCAGTTTTCCCTCAGGTTCTCCCGTCTTGTGGTGTACTCCTGTTCACAGCAGCATGGAGACAATTCATCCTTGAATAAAGCCTTTAAAACAGTGTGCCTGGCCCTTTTACCTTGGTGATGTGCGTGCTGCTGTCTACAGACTGACTGCTCCCCCTCCCACGCTGCCATGCTAGTGTGGGGCAAATTGGCAGGGACAGTGAGGACATGGCAGGTGTTACAGAAAAGCAATTCCTGCTGTTTCTTTAATGATGAGACAGCACAATTGGAGAGAAATCTGCAGTTGAGAATATTGATGGACGAGGGAATTTATCGTAATTATCAGATAGGGAACTGAAAGGCCAAGTAGCTGAGCAACACACACAGAATGCTGGACAAGCTTAGCATGTCGGGCAGAATCTCTGCAGATAATAAACTGTCCATATTTCAGGATGAGACCCTTCCTTTTCAGTGCTGATGAAGGCTCTCAGGCCAAAACGCCGACCGTTTATTCACGTCTACAGATGCTTCTTGACTTGCTGAGTGTTGCTCAGGATTTCCAGCAGAACACCATGTTTATGCCAGGTTACTAATATTCTTACATTACATTATACTAAGCTGTGACTTGTATTAATTGGAAATCAGCAGAGTTCATGACTAAACAAGAGACTGCATATGCTTAGATCTTTGCTGGAAGAACATTGCAGGCCAGGCACTATCTAAGGGGGCATAGGGATGGTTGACACTATTATACTGACTGTCATATATCTTTTGTTTAATAATATTACAATGTACTTACCAGTAACATTCAGCTGTGTTATGGAGTGATAACTATATTGATCCTGGTTTTTAAATTTAATTCTGAAAGTATAAGAACCTTCATCTTCTTGTGTGATATTGTTTATAACCAGGGAACAGTTGTCGTCTTTCAGGTCTCCGGCCAGCCAGGTCCGACGCTTGAACTTCAGTGTCTCTTTATTGCGATCCATGGAGTGAAAGGCTACGGGCAGGTGGCTCTGATTCCCTCCTTTAACCCAGATTCCATCCCGTGTTTCATTTGCAAGGCACGATGGGTAACTGAAGTGACAGGGAATCCAAGCACACATACCCCTTTGCACTGTGATACTTTCTTTCACGTGGACTCTCCATTTCTCTGATGCTACAGATGAAAAAAGTAGCAACATTTAACATTGCTTGATAAACCCACCAATCTCCATATTTAAACCAGTGGATGTCCACTGCAGATCCTAATCACATATCCCAGGCTGACATCCCCTGTACTGGAACCGGGGTCTTTCTCCAGATTCTCCCAATCGCCTACACATTGGGGCAAATTATCATAGCCAAGCAATTAATCTTTGAGAGGTGGAAGGAAACAAGAGTCACAGAGGGAAACCCAAGCTGTCAAAGGAACAAAGCCCATAGAGGTTGTTGCCCACTGGGGTTGTCGGAGTTTTGAGGTACAACTCTATTCACTATACACCCTGCCATCTACTGGAAACTAGGAATCCCAAGTAATATTCCCGTGTTTCTCCTTCTCTTCCACTTCTCTGATCCTACTTTCACTCTGAGGACTTTCAATGGACAACATCGAGTAGTGATGGAGAAGCCTGCTTCACTACCTCAACAAAGTGCTCGGGCCCC
This sequence comes from Mobula hypostoma, assembly GCF_963921235.1. Lineage (NCBI taxonomy): Eukaryota > Metazoa > Chordata > Chondrichthyes > Myliobatiformes > Myliobatidae > Mobula > Mobula hypostoma. The sequence goes on from NC_086104.1 coordinate 114,910,602, forward strand.
TTGTCGGACAACTAGTGGCCCATCATTTTGCACTCATTATGAACAAGAAAGGACATGGATGGCATTGCTAAGTCACTGATTGTCCAAAACTGCATTATACTAAGCTGTATTGGTAAAACTTTCCACTGACAGCTGATCAACAACTAATTAATTATATAATGCACTCACCAGTAATGCGGAGATGTGTTATGGAGAGGTGGACAAACTGCTCCCCTTTTCCGAATTCAATTTTAAAGTAATAAGTGCCTTCATCCTTCTCTGTGACGTTGTCAATAATTAGGGAACAGTCACCATTCCTTAGATCTCCAGACAGCCGGGTCCGATGGTGAAACCCTGGTGACTCACGATTGGGATCACTGGAGTGGAAGATGACTGTTTGAGTCGAGCACTCATCCTTCAGCCAGATTCCATCTCGGGTCTTCTTTTCCGATTGGTAGTGGCATGGAATAAAGGCACAGAGGCCCCTCTGTGCTGTCACAACTCTTGGAGTATTGGCTCTGCTTTGCCCTGACACTATAGCCGAGAGGGAAATAACTGATGTTAGGTATTGGATGGCCTGTCAGTTTTCCAGTCCTTCATCTACGTGCTCAAGTCTCCAACCCCTGATGCCATACTCTGGGTTGCCAAATCATATGCCATGCTGCAGAAGGGATGGCATTGAGGGGTGGTACAGTGTGGGAGGGGTTTCTATGGAAGTTCATCATATGAGGGCAGACAGCACCAAGGAAGTATCGCATTATGGGAGGAACGGAGCTGAAGGGGTAGTACTGAGCAAATACCACTCTGAAGGATGGATATATTGGGTGGAAAAACCTCCATGACCTGACCAGACTTTATGTGAAGCTGGTGCAGCAATTGTAGGGGCCCGAGCAGAGATATTTAAAACATCCTTAACCATGGGTGAAAATGTCAGAGGATTGGAAGGCAGCTAATGTTGTTCTGTTGCTTAAGAAAGGCTCTAAGGTGTTCTAAGGGACTGGATATATGACTATTTGTATAGACAGGGACTAGTTAGGGATAGTCAAAATGGCTTTGCACATGTCTAAATAATATTTTAGAGTTTTTTGAGGAAGGTACCAGGAATATTGATGAGAGTAAGGTGGTGGATGTTGTTTTCATGGACTTTAGCAAGGCCTTTGACAAGGTCTTGCATGGGAGATTGGTCAAGAAGGTTCAGTCACTCGGCATTCAGGATTGGGTGGTGAATTGAATTTGACTTTGTGGGAGATGCCAGAGAGTGGTGGTAGATGGTTGCCTTTCTGACTGAAGGGCTGTAACTAGTAATGCGGCACGGGGATCGATACTGTGTCCATTATTATTTGTCATTTACATCAGTGATCTGGATCCGCAAATTTGTGGATGAAACCAATATCGGAGCATAGTTGACGGTGAGGAAGGCTATCAAAGCTGGCAGCATGATCTGTACAAGCTGAAAAATGGTAGGTGGAATTTAATGCAGACAAGAGTGAAGTGTTGCACTTTGGGAGGACACCAGGGTGGGGCTTACATGGTCAGGAAACAAAGAGTGCAGTAGAACAGAGGGATCTGGGAATACAGGTGTATCATTCCTTGAAAGTGGCATCACAGGCAGATAGGATCGTAAAGAGAGCTTTTGACATGTTGGCCTTTGTATCAATCAATACAGGAGTTGGAATGCTATGTTGAAGTTATATAAGACATTGGTAAGTCATAATTTGGAGCATTGCGTGCAGTTCTTGTCGCCTATCTATAAGAAATGTATCAATAAGATTAAAAGAGTAGAGTGAAAATTTGCAAATATGAACAACATTAGCTATCCTCCAGTCCCCCAGTACTTCAGCTATCGGGGTTGAGCTGGTGCTGGTGCAGCAGACTCCAGTCAGACTCTCTGTTTGGGAGAGTGTGAGAGTGAGTGTGCGAGAGAGGTTTGGTTGGTTTGGCCTGTAGCATTCTTTTGTTCAATTTTAAATTTCAAATGTGGCTGCATATGTAACTTGTGTTTGGTCACCTTACAGGGGCCACATTGGAAATTTTTTCTGGCCTTCCCCTTGTTTTGGGTGACAATTTTTTCTCGCTTTTGCAAAAGTAGTTTGTTAGCGTTAGCAGTAATAGACGCACTTGCACTGTTTTTCAAAGAAACAAACCGATAATTAGAATAATGGCCAAGTTGTTGTAGGCGCAACAAGGCAAGACTAAGAGTTGCTTCGCAGTATAGTTTACCGGCAGAGAGAGCAGAGTTTGCCAAGCTTGGCTCAAGAGGCTTCAGTGAAGAGGATCAGGTGAATACTCAGTAAAGCTTTCGTAGCGTTTGAATAGAAGTGTCATCAAACTACAACTAATTAAATAAAGTAAGGAAGATGCAGGATCAGATGATGTGCTGTAGCTGCGTGATGTGGGAGCTGGTGGACCCCATTGTGTTTCCTGGTGATCACATCTGCAGCAAGTGTTGGCTGCTCGAGGAACTCAGGCTCGAAGTTGATGACGCAGTGCTTCAAACACTACGGCACATCAGGGAGGGGAGATTTACCTGGATTCTCTGTTTCAAGGGTTAGTTACACCTATCCGATTAGCTGCCTCAAATTCAGTCAGTGATCAGGGACAAGAAGGTGTGACTGTGAGTGAGGCAGGTCGTGGGATCCAAGAGACAGCACTGGAGGGCCCTCAGCCCTTGAGCTTGTCTAACAGGTCTGAGATTCTTGCTCCCTGTGTGGATGACAGTGGGGGCTGTAGGAAGGATGAGCAACCTAACTGTGGCACCATAGTTCAGGGAACCATTCAAGAGGGAGGAAAGAAGAGAAATATAGTTGTAATACAGTCAGGGGAATAGACAGAGTTCTCTGTCGCAGAGATAGAGCGACCCTAAGGCTGTGTTGCCTGCCTGACGCCAGGGTTCAGGACATCTAATCTGACCTGCAGAGGAAAGATCCAGTTGTCGTGGTCCATGTGGGTATCAACGACATCGGTAGAGTGAGAAAATAGGTTCTGCTGAGGGAATTTGAACAGCTAGGGGCTAAGTTAAAGAGCAGAATCAAAGAGGTGGGAATCTCTGGATTACTGCCTGAATCGCAGAAATTGACACAGGGTCAAGAAGATTAGAGAGTTAAATGCCTGGCTCAAGGATTAATGTGGGAGAAGTGGGTTTGAATTAATGGGAAACTGGCACCAGTATTGGGGAAGGAGGGAACTGTTCCAATGGTACAGGCTCCACCTGAACAGTCATGGGACCTGGATCTTGGCAAATTGCATAACTAGGGGTGTGGATAGGGGGTGGTTTCAACAGATTGGAGAAGTATGGATAAAGTAAAAGAGAAAAGCATAGATAAAGTGTAGAAAAGTGTAGGCAAAGAATACAAGATTTTAAAAGCACAATGAGTGTAAGGGCACTTTATCTGAATGTCCGTAGTATCCACAACAAGGTCAGTACAAATCAATACAAAGAGCTATGATTTACTGGCCTTTACAGAAACGTGGTTACAGAGTGGAGAGGATTGGGAATTAAATATCCAAGGATATCAGGTAATATGGAAGGATAGACAGGAAGGTAAGGGAGGTGGGGTAGCGCTCTGAGATCAGGGTGACAGAGACAGGTCTAAGGACCAAAATATTGAATCCGTCTGGGTAGAGATTAGGAATAGTATGGGAGAAAAAAAATCACTTGTGTGAGTTGTCTGTAGGCCACCAAATGATAACATTACAGTGGTACAGACAATAAACCAAGAAATACCTGAGGCATGTAAAAATGGAACAAGAGTTATTGTTATTTTGGGGGACTTTAACTTGCACATAGATTGGGTGAATCAATTTGGTCGAGGTAGTCTTGAGGAGGACTTCATAGAATGCATCTATGATGGCTTTCTTGAACAACATGTTACTGAACCTGCAAGGGAATGTGCTATTTTAGATCTGGTCCTGTGCAATGAGACAGGTAAAATTAGCAATCTTATAGTTAGGGATCCTCTTGGAAAGAGTGATCATAGTATGACTGAGTTTCTCATACAAATGGAGGGTGCAATAGTTTGATCTAAAACCAGTGTATTATGCCTAAACAAGGGAGACTACAATGGGGTGAGGGAGGAATTTGATGGGTAGACTAGGAACACAGGCTATATGGTGGAATGGTTGAGGAACAGTGGAAGGCTTTGAAAGAGAATTTTCATTGTGGTCAGCAAAAGTACATTCCAGTTAAAAGCAAGGACAGTAAGGGTGGGGAGAGCCAGCCTTGGATAACTAAGGAAATAAAGGAAGGCATCAAACTAAAAGCTCATGCGTACAAAGTTGCCAAGAGTAGTGGGAAACTGGAAGATTGGGAAAACTTTAAAAAGCAACTAAGTACCACCAACTGAGCAATAAAGAAAGGGAAGATAGATTATGAAAATAAACTAGCACAAAATATAAAAATGATTAGTAAAAGTTTTTATAATTATATAAAGTGGAAAAGGATGGCTAAAGTGAATGTCCTTGGAGGATGAGAAGGGGGAATTGATATTGGGTAATGAGGAAATGGCCAAGGCTTTGAATGACTATTTTGTGTCGGACTTCATGGTGGAAGACACATCTAGCATGCCAAGGAGAGATGTTATGAATGTGATTAGAGCTGAGGACCTCAATATAACAGCTATCACTAAAGAGGTTGTGCTGAGAAAACTTGTGGGCCTAAAGCTGGACAAGTCCCCTGGTCCTGATGGAATGCTTCCCAGGGTACTGAAAGAAATGGCAGAGGTCATTGTAGATGCTTTGGTGATAATTTAACAAAAATCTGTGGACTCTGGGCAGATCCTGACGGATTGAAAGAAGGAAAATGTCACGCCACTGTTCAAAAACAGGATGTAGACAAAAAGCAGATCACTATAGATCACTATAGACTGCATTGGCGCTGCTTCCTGCACGCATGCAGAACTCGTTGACTTTATTAACTTTGCCTCCAACTTTCACCCTGCCCTCAAGTTTACCTGGTCCATTTCTGACACCTCCCTCCCCTTTCTAGATCTTTCTGTCTCTGTCTCTGGAGACAGCTTATCCACTGATGTCTACTATAAGCCTACTGACTCTCACAGCTATCTGGACTATTCCTCTTCTCACCCTGTCTCTTGCAAAAATGCCATCCCCTTCTCGCAATTCCTCCCTCTCCGCCGCATCTGCTCTCAGGATGAGGCTTTTCATTCTAGGACGAGGGAGATGTCTTCATTTTTTAAAGAAAGGGGCTTCCCTTCCTCCACTATCAACTCTGCTCTTAAACGCATCTCCCCCATTTCACGTACACCTGCTCTCACTCCATCCTCCCACCACCCCACTAGGAATAGGGTTCCCCTGGTCCTCACCTACCACCCCACCAGCCTCCGGGTCCAACATATTATTCTCCGTAACTTCCGCCACCTCCAACGGGATCCCACCACTAAGCACATCTTTCCCTCCCCCCCCTCTCTCTGCATTCCGCAGGGATCGCTCCCTACACAACTCCCTTGTCCATTCGTCCCCCCCATCCCTCCCCACTGATCTCCCTCCTGGCACTTATCCGTGTAAGCGGAACAAGTGCTACACATGCCCTTACACTTCCTCCCTTACCACCATTCAGGGCCCCAAACGGTCCTTCCAGGTGAGGCATCACTTCACCTGTGAGTCGACTGGGGTGATATACTGCGTCCGGTGCTCCCGATGTGGCCTTTTATATACTGGTGAGACCCGACGCAGACTGGGAGACCGCTTTGCTGAACATCTACGCTCTGTCCGCCAGAGAAAGCAGGATCTCCCAGTGGCCACACATTTTAATTCCACATCCCATTCCCATTCTGACATGTCTATCCACGGCCTCCTCTACTGTAAAGATGAAGCCACACTCAGGTTGGAGGAACAACACCTTATATTCCGTCTGGGTAGCCTCCAACCTGATGGCATGAACATTGACTTCTCTAACTTCCGCTAGGCCCCACCTCCCCCTCGTACCCCAGCTGTTACTCATTTTTATGCACACATTCTTTCTCTCACTCTCCTTTTTCTCCCTCTGTCCCTCTGAATATACCTCTTGCCCATCCTCTGGGTCACCCCCCCCCATCTTTCTTCCCGGACCTCCTGTCCCATGATCCTCTCGTATCCCCTTCTGCCTATCACCTGTCCAGCTCTCGGCTCCATCCCTCCCCCTCCTGTCTTCTCCTATCATTTTGCATCTCCCCCTCCCCCTCCAGCTTTCAAATCCCTTACTCACTCTTCCTTCAGTTAGTCCTGACGAAGGGTCTTGGCCCGAAACGTCGACTGCGCCTCTTCCTATAGATGCTGCCTGGCCTGCTGCGTTCACCAGCAACTTTGATGTGTGTCACTATAGGTCAGTTAGTTTAATATCTGCAGTTGGGAAAATGATTGAAGCTATCAATAAAGAAGAAATAGCGAGGCATCTGGAAAGAAATGGATCCATCTGGCAGACACAGCATGGATTCAGCAAAGGCAGGTCCTGTTTAACAAACTTAATGGAGTTCTTTGAGGAAGTAACGAGCACAATGTATAGAGGGGAACAGATGTACATCATTTACTTGGATTTCAAGAAGGCATTTGATAAGGTGCCACATAAGCTAAGGGTGCAGAGAGTCGGGGTGATGTATTAGCATGGACAGAGGATCGGTTAACCAATAGAAAGCAGAGAGTTGGGTGTTTCCCTGGTTGGCAATCAGTGGTGAGTGGTGTGCCACAACTGTTCACGATCAGCAAGAGGGACCAAGTATAATGTTTGCTGATGACACAAAATTGAATGGAAAAGCAAATTGTGCAGAGGATACAGACAGTCTACAGAGAGATAGAGATAGGTTAAGTAGATGAGCAAAGGTCTGGAAGATGGAGTACAAAGCATTCTACAAGTATGTGAAGAGCAAGAGAATAAGATGTGAGAGAATAGGACCAATCAAGTGTGACAGTGGAAAAGTGTGTATGGAATCGGAGGAGATAGCAGAGGTACTTAATGAATACTTTGCTTCAGTATTCACTATGGAAGAGGATCTTGGTGATTGTAGGGTACAGCAGATTAAAGAGCTTGAAAGAAAGAGGATGTGCCGGAGCTTTTGGAAGACATCAAGTTGGATAAGTCACTGGGACCAGATGAGATGTACCCCAGGCTACTGTAAGAAGCAAGGGAGGAGATTGTTGAGCCTCTAGCGATGATCTTTGCATCATCAGTGGGAATGGGAGAGGTTCCGGAGGATTGGAGGGTTGTGGATGTCATTCCCTTATTCAAGAAAGGGAGTAAAGATAGCCCAGGAAATTATAGACTAGTGAGTCTTACTTCAGTGGTTGGTAAGTTGATGGAGAAGATCCTGAGAGGCAGGATTTATGAACATTTGGAGAGGCATAATATGATTAGGAATAATCAGCATGGCTTTGTCAAGGGCAGGTCGTGCCTTACGAGCCTGATTGAATTTTTTGAGGATGTGAATAAACACATTGATGAAGGTAGAGCCATTGACGTAGTGTATGTGGATTTCAGCAAGGCATTTGACAAGGTACCCCATGCAAGGCTGATTGAGAAAGTAAGGAGGCATGGTATCCAAGGGGACCTTGCTTTGTGGATCCAGAATTAGCTTGCTTACAGAAGGCAAAGAATGGTTGTAGACAGGTCATATTCTGCATGGAGGTCGGTGACCAGTGGTGTGCCTCAGGGATCTGTTCTGGAACCCCCACTCTTCGTGATTTTTATAAATGACTGGATGAGGAAGTGGAGGGATGGGTTAGTCAATTTGTTGATGTCACAAAGGTTGGGGGTGTTGTATGTAACGGCTTCTCTGTAATGTTAACTAATGTAATGGCTTCTCTGTAATGTTAGCTGCTAAGGCTAATGTAATGGCTTCTCTATAATGTTAACTGCTGAGGTAGTGGTTTCTCTGTAGCAGAAATGTTTGGGTTATGACTAGAGATAATGGGACTTTGGAATTCAGTGGCTATCCAATGGGAGAAATGTTATTCTTTCTTGCGTGTCTGGGAGCTGAGGTTTTCATGGAGTTTTTTGTCAAGGAGAGAGGAAGAGGAAGATCGCGTGTGGAGAGCGCTGGTAGACCACTGGATGGCGTAGGCTGGGATCCGAGGGTCAGCAACGTTCGGTGGAGATCGATGGTGGAGGAATGTCTACTGAGTGAGCTCCAATTGATACTGTGACTTTAATTTGGGCTTTTATTTTGTTTTGTTTATTTTCATACTAACCCTATATTCAGATTAAGATTCATAAAGTCTATCATTTAATTGCATATGGTGTACTGTCTGATATTTTGCATTGTGGGTTTGTAATTGGGAGTACATTACACAGCATCCACATAAATGTGAATACACAGTTTGGCGGGGCCGAAAGCTGATACCCCTAGACGAATGTGAGCGGGCGAGCCTGAGGGTTACATGTGGATAGTGAGGAGGTTCTATCAGAGATTACAGCGGGACATTGATAGGATGCAAAACTGGGCTGAGAAGTGGCAGATGGAGTTCAACCCAGATAAGTGTGAGGTGATTCATTTTGGTAAGTCAAATATGATGCCAGAATATAGTATTAATAGTAAGACTCTTGGCAGTGTGGAGGATCAGAGGGATCTTGGGGTCTGAGTCCATAGGACACTCAAAGCTGCTGCGCAGATTGGCTCTGTGGTTAAGAAGGCAGACGGTGCATTGGCCTTCATCAATCATGGGATTGAGTTTAGGAGCTGAGGGGTAATGTTGCAGCTATATAGGACCCTGGTCAGGCCCCACTTGGAGAACTGTGCTCAGTTCTGTTCACCTCACTACAGGAAGGATGTGGAAACTCTAGAGAGAGTGCAGAGGAGATTTACAAGGATATTACCTGGACTGGGGAGCACGCCTTATGAGAATAGGTTGAGTGAACTCGGCCTTTTCTCCTTGGAGCGACGGAGGATGAGAGGTGACCTGATAGAGGTGTATAAGATGATGAGAGGCATTGACTGTGTGGATAGTCAGAGGCTTTTTCCCAGGGCTGAAATGGTTGCCACAAGAGGGCACAGGTTTAAGGTGCTGGGGAGTAGGTACAGAGGGGATGTCAGGGGTAAGTTTTTTACTTAGAGAGTGGTGAGTGCGTGGAATGGGCTGCCAGCAATGGTGGTGGAGGTGGATACGATAGGGTCTTTTAAGAGACTTTTGGATAGGTACATGGAGCTTAGAAAAATAGAGGGCTATAGGTAAGCCTAGTAATTTCTAAGGTAGGGACATGTTCGGCACAACTTTGTGGGCCGAAGGGCCTGTAATGTGCTGTAGGTTTTCTATGTTTATATGTCCTATGACATGGTTACAGCATTGGCTGATTAGCAGGAGGCAGCAAGTGGAAATAAAAGGTTGGCTGTTAGTGACAAGTGGTGTTCCACAGGGGTCAGTGTTGGGACCACTTCTTTTTATGCTGTATAGCAATGATTAGGTGATGGGGACAGATGGCTTTGTTGCCACATTTCCAGATGATACAAAGTTTGGTGGAGGAGCTGTGCTGAGGAAACAGGTAGGTTGCAGAAGGACTTAGACAGATTTGGAGAATGGGCAAGAAAGTGGCAAATGAAATGCAATGTTGGAAAATGCATGGTCATGCACTTTGGAATTAGAATTAAATGTGCAGACTATTTTTCAGACAGGCAGAAAATCCAAAAATCTGAGATGCAAAGGGATTTGGGAGTGCTTGTGCAGAACACCCTAAAGGTTTACTTGCAGGTTGAGTCAGTGGTGAGGAAGGCAAATGCCATGTTAGCATTCATTTCAAGAGGTCTTGAATTCAAGAGCAAGGATGTGCTCCTCATCTCAGAAAAGATGTGCTGGCATTGGAGAGGGTTCAGAGGAGGTTCACAAGGATGATTCCGGGAATGAAAGGGTTATCATACAAAGAACGCTTGATGGCTTTGGGTCTGTGCTCGCTGGAATTTAGAAGAATGAGGGGGGATCTCATTGAAACCTTTTGAATGTTGAAAAGCCTAGACAGAGCAGATGTGGAAAGGATGTTTCCCATGGTCGGGGAGTCTAGGACAAGAGAGCACAGCTTCAGGATAGGGGGGGTCCATCTAAAACAGACTTGAGCCAAAGGTTGTGAATTTGTGGAATTTGTTCTCACAGGCAGCTGTGGAAGCCAAGTCGTTAGGTGTATTTAATGCAGAGATTGATAGGTTCTTATTGGATACAGCATCAAAAGTTACAGGGAGCAGGCTGCGGAATGGGGTTGAGGAGGGGAACAAAGGATCAGCCATGATTAAATGGCGGAGAAGACTCAATGGGCCAGGTGGTGTAATTCTGCTTCAATGTCTAATGTTACCAGGACTTGAGGACCTGAGTTGTAGTAGAAGGTTGAATAGGGTAAGACTTAATTCCATGGAACGTAGGAAGATGAGGGGAGATTTGGAGAGGTATATATTATGAGGGACACAGCTGGTGGCAGAGTGGCATCAGCGCTGGACTGCGGGGTGGGAGGTCCCAAGTTCGAATCCAGCCAGCTCCCCTGCACGCCTAGGCATTTCATGAGCTGGTGATCTCTTTGAAAAACTCACCTGGCAGAAAGAAAATGACAAACCACTGCTGTAACTTGCCTCGTACACGATTTCCCGCTACGTCAGAGCAGTGTGGGAGGAAGTCGTCAGCCAACTGGAAAAATTCTGGATACGACGTACCTTTTTTTTATATTATGAGGGTATAGATAGGGTAAATGGAAGGCTTTCTTCCCTGAGTGTGGGTGAGACTAGACGTAGAGATCGTATGTTAAAGGTGAAAGGTGAAATACTTAAGAGGAAGAGGGCAAATTTCTTCACTCAGAGGAATGAGCTACCAGGTGAAGTAGTGGATGTGGGTTTAATTTGAACATTTAAGAGAAGTATGGATAAGTCCATGGATGGGAGGGGTATGGAGGGCGATGTGTAGGCCCATGGGAATAGGCAGAATAATAGTTTAGCATGGACTCGATGGGCCAAAGGGCTCGTTTCTATGCTGTAATGGTGTCTATTTCATGTTTTCCATGGTTTACTCTATTCACCACACTTTGCCCATACTCTACCTTTATGCTTTGTGTCCTCCTCTTCAGAAGTTAATTTTCTTCTTTGGAGTCTTCTGAAAGATTTGCAACCATATCTTTGTTTTCTTTACCTATCCCTGTGTACACTTGCATTCCATTTCGTCAATCAGTAAAAATCCCATTTACCTTGTTACCTAGCCAATGCTCTGCCTGTAATATCTTCAATAATAGCTTCCACTATTTTCCCTAATGTGTACTCTCCCACTGTCTTCCCTGTTGTTTGAGAGAAAAAAAACCTTTGCAACATTCCAATCTTATGCAACCTTTCTCAATGTTGGTGAACTGTGGAAAATTAAAACCAAAACAACAGCTTTCTGCTGTCAAAACCCAAGGATGAGGTGCTTCAGAACAGACAGAGTTTCCCTCACATTCAGCCTGGGCACCTTCAACAGACAAGGCTAGGTAGATGACACAGCTCCCTGTTCAGGCAGCACTGGCTCAGAGTCTCTGCAATATACATTTAGCAATTATCACAACAAATGGAGACAATTTGCACTGAAACCCCTCACCTACCTCTCTCTGCGAGGATTTTGAACAAAATAGTGGGATTTATGGAGGAAGTGAGATCAAAGTTGGAAAAGATTGCTAAAGCAAAAAGTAGAAATAAGTCACAAAACAGATGTGTAAACATAGAAAAGGAGAAACAGATTGTGACAGGAAATGACAGAGTAAATGCACCAGAGGGCTGGTGTTACACAAATCTAAAGGCCTTGCAGTTGAATGTGCAGAGTATTGGTTTATTATTGTCACTTGAAAAGCTTGTATATACAGAGCATTACACAGTGCATTGAGGTAGAACAAGGCAAAAATATAACAATGCAGAATAAAGAGCAACAGTTACAGAGAAAGTGCAGTGCAGGTAAATAACTTACTGCAGGATCAAAACAAAGTAGCTGAGGTCAACAGTCCATCCTATCATTCAAGAGTCTGACAACAACTGAAGACTGGTGTACATGCTTTCAGGTTTATGCAGTGTTTGAACTGTGACTATGTGATGTTGAGGAACTGCAGGAAGCTTGGAAAAGCTGGAGGGTGGGTCTGCTCACTTATTATGATTTTAGATGGCAAAGGAGAAGCAAATTAACAATCAGAATCAGGTTTATTGTCACCGGCATGAGTCATGAAATTTGTTAACAGTAGCAGCATTACTATGCAATACATAATATAGAAAAAAAATTGGTAAATAAGAGTGTATATATATTCATGGGTTCAATGTTCCTTTAGGAATTGGATTGCAGAGGGGAAGAAGCTGTTCCTGAATCGCTAAGTGTGTGCCTTCAGGCTTCTGCACCTCCTTCCTGACATTAACAGTAAGAAGGCACGCCCTGGGGGATGGGTCCTTAATAATGGATGCCACCTTTCTCTGAGGCACCGCTCCTTGAAGACGTCTTAGATTACGGAGGCTAGAACCCAAAATGGAGCTGACTAATATTACAACTTTCTGTAGGTTCTTTCAGTCCTGTACAGTAGCACCCACCCATACCAGACAGTGATGTGGCCTGTCAGAATGCTTTCCATGGTATATCTATTGAAATTTGACTGTTTTAGCTGATAAACAAAATCTCTTCAACTCCTAATGAAATATAGCCGCTGTCTTGCCTTCTTTATAGCTGCATCAATATGTTGGGACCAGGTCAGATCCTCAGAGATCTTGAAACCTAGGAACTTGAAGTTGCTCTCTCTCTCTCTCCACTCTGATCCCTCTATGAGGATTGGTTCATGTTTCCTCATCTTATCCTTCACAATCAGCTCTTTCATCTTACTGACATTGATTGCAAGGTTATTGGTACGACACCACTCAACTAGCTAGCATATTTCGCTCCTGTATGCTCTCGCGTCTCCATCTGAGATTCTAGGAATAATGGTAGCATCATCAGCAAATTTATCAATGGCATTTGAGTCACACAGTCATGAGTATCAAGAGAGAACAGTGGGCCCTTGGGTGTGTCAGTGATGGTCATCACTGAGGAGGAGATATTATTAGCAATCCACACAGATTGTGGTCAAGAATCCACTTGCAGAGAGAGGGACAGAAGCCCAGGTTCTGTAGCTTATCGATCAGAACTGTGTGAATTATGGTGTTGAATGCTAAGCTATAGCCAACATAAAAGCATTGTGACAGAGGTGTGTGCATTGTCCAGGTGATCTAAGGCCATGTGAAGAGCCATTGAGATCGTTCCTGCCATAGACCTATTGTGGTGATAGGTAAATTACAGAGAGTCTTGAGCACTGATATAATTGTTGCCTTTTTTTGAAGAGGCTGGGAAGATCCAATTATGTAATATAAACCTACAAAATTAACGTTGTTTTGTGTAAAATAAGCCAACCAATAAAAACAATATAGAAAATATATCAATAAGTTTAAAAGAATGCAGAGAAAATCGACAGGACTTGTGGACTTCCTGAACTTTATTCCCTGGAATACAGGAGAATGAGGGGAGATCATATAGACGTATACAAAGTAATGAGGGATGCAGATCGGGTGTATCCATGCATGTTTTTTGGTTGGGTGAGACTACAACTGGAGGCCAATGCTTCAGGGTGAAAGGTGAAATATTTAAGAGAAATCTGAAGAAGAACGTCTTCCCTCAGAAGGTGGTGTAAGCGTGAAAAGAGCTGCCAACAGAAGTGGTGTATGGGGGCTGAATTGCAGCATATAGGGGAGGTTTGGATAAGTTAATTGTTGTGAGGTGAACAGACAACTGTGTTTCAGAACCAGACAGGCGTGACTCGGCACAGGGTGAACTAAATGGACAGTTTCTGTGCTTAATGTCCAGTGACTGTATTAGCATAAATAGGTCATTTTGTCTAGATGGTAATGTGTGATGTGCTGGGACTTACATTTTATTTTAACCTTAAAAATGATGATTGCAAGATGGGCTGCTGTGTTTGGTGATAGACAGGAAATTGAGCTGTGAAGTGGACAGAATGTTGCAGGGTTTTGACTAGAAATGTTAAAAATCCCTTTCCTGCCACATATGCCGCTTGACCCTCTGCATTGCTGCACTATATTGTTTGCTGTTCCCATACCAGCATTAATGGAGCCCACCCACACTGGGAAGCAGGCTCAGACATCCTGAGGAAATAAACGGTGCTGTAAAAATGTTGTCCATCTGTAACTTAGTTTATAACAGAGAGAAGTGAAGGAGATAACATGATAGCATAGACAGTGAATTGGAGATTGTGTTAGAACTGATGGAGGCACAACAAAGTCACTGATAATCCCATTCTGCATTAATGATTTGTGAATTGTGTTACTGGGAAAGCAGCACAGTTTGGCTATTTCTCCCTGACTGCTGAGTGTCTGTCATTATATAATTAGACAAAACACTTACCATCAACACGTAGTTGTGTTATGGTGGAGTAGCTATAGCGATCCAGGTCTTTAAATTCAATTCTGAAGTGATAAGGACCTTCATCTTCCTGTGTAACATTGTTTATATTCAAGGAACAGTTCTTGTCATTCAGGTTTCCAGAGAGCCAGGTCCGATGGTGATACTTTGGCATTATATGACTGCTATTCTTGGAATGAAAGGCTATCTGTGACCATGAAAACAGGTTATTTGAGTTAAACCAGATTCCCACCCGCTGGTCATTTGCCAGACGTGATGGATAGCTGTATTGACACCGAATGTGTGCACACAGGCCCTTCCGCACTGTAACTTCTTGTTGAATGTCGGCTGTCCATTCCTCTGACACTACAACTGAGGAGAGATTATGAATATTAAGCAACAAGACAGTATTGAAGAAGATCCTCAGTGTTGACAGAGTTACACTGCTGTTGGTGTGTACTCAGAGTACTGCAGAATTCTTGGTAAGCACTATGCAGTAATGGTGGTAATACTGAAGGAGTTTACACAGACACAAGAACAATGCCAGCAATACTCCACTATCAGCACTGCAAATCTGGAGACCCCACATAAGGCAGCTTGGTAGCGTATTGGTCAGCAAAATGCTTTACAGTACAAGCCAGATGGGTTCAATTCGTGCTGCTGCCTGTAAGAAGTTTATACATTTGCCCCATGACCACGTCCTCCCAAAGACATACCGGTTCATAGATCATTGTAAATTGCCCCTTGATAGACTAGGATTAAATCATGAGATTGCTGGGTGGCCTCTGGACAACTGTAGGTTCCAAGTACTGTTGGATTTCTGTACAATCAGAATGGCTGCAATGTGGGAGTACTAAAGGAGCATTAAAGGAGCACTAATCAGAATGGCAACAATGTGTTTGTACTGAAGGAGCATTAAAGAAGCACTAATCAGAATGGCAGCAATGTGGGAGTACTAAAGGAGCATTAAAGGAGCACTAATCAGAATGGCAACAATGTGTGTGTACTGAAGGAGCATTAAAGAAGCACTAATCAGAATGGCAGCAATGTGGGAGTACTAAAGGAGCATTAAAGGAGCACTAATCAGAATGGCAACAATGTGTGTGTACTGAAGGAGCACTAATCAGAATGGCAGCAATGTGGGAGTACTAAAGGAGCATTAAAGGAGCACTACTCAGATTGGCAACAATGTGTGTGTACTGAAGGATATTTAAGGGAGCGCTAATCTGTTAACCTCTATCAAAATTAGTTTCCATCCCAACTCATTGACAGTTAATCAGCTGAGCTGCTGTTGCTGGTACCTTGCAGAATTGATAGGAGAAAATACCACTTTCCAATCATCGTGCAATCCCAGGTATTCTGTCCGTTTCCTGCTCTCAGGGTCTAAAAGAGAACACAGTTAGTGAGACCCCTTCTCCTGCCTGGCAGCTTTGGCAGAGCTTTAAAAACGCAAACACGAGGAATTCTACAGATGCTGGAAATTCAAGCAGCACACATCAAAGTTGCTGGTGAATGCAGCAGGCCAGGCAGCATCCCTAGGAAGAGGTACAGTCGACATTTCGGGCTGAGACCCTTCGTCAGATTGCCTGGCCTGCTGTGTTCACCAGTAACTTTGATGTGTGTTGACAGAGTTTTAAACCATTTGTGGACAAAATCTTTGTGGATCACTTTAATCAACTGTGTGAAGGGTGGTTCTCTGCCCTGAGGCTGAGAAGGAGACAAGCATTCGGCCAAACCTTTTAACAGCCTGAGAAACTCACACCATTCGTTGAAAGAATGTCACACCATACTATCTGTTTTGAAAGACAGCAGACAATCTGTAAAATTTACGTTGATACATTCACCAAAACCAAGGAGGATCATGCTCGGTGGTGGGGGGAGGAGTGGTGCTGTTGCTTTTTTACTGGTGGGGAAGCGGGGGGGTAGTTGTCGCTTTGCTGCTGCTTATGCATGAGAGGGCAGAGCTGGGGGTGTTTTGTGGTTCTAACTGTTACGTGCTCAAGGAGATCTGTTCTTTGTGTGAGAATGCTGTAATGGTCTTTTGGAGGTCACCTGATGTGATTTTCCCGCCGATGTGAGGTCACGTGATAACATGTGCCCCCGTGACTATATAAGGGTCGACCCAGGTGACGCAGTTAGTTTTTGAGTTTGTAGATTTCCAGGTAGAACGTGTTGTGCCTCCATTTCTGTTGCGTGTTTGTTTTTGTGACACAGTTTCATTTTTAAAACGGAAGGTGCATTCTCTTACAAGATATTGTATAATTGGACTGGGAATTTGTGGCTGGAAGTGCCAATCTACTCAATTCCAACAGTTGAAGGGAGAGTGAAGGATCGAAGGATCAAGAGAAGTCGGCATCGTTTGGCAGTTTAATAAAGAATCAACCTTATTGAGTCTTCATTGGAGAGAACCTGCATCGAGATAACTCTTGCAAAAGGGCAATGAGTTCATGCAAAAAGGTGCTCTCTCTCTCTAAAGGAATTTAAAGTCAGTTGATTTACACTGTTTATTTTCGGCATCGTGAATCCTGTGGACAGAACCAGCAGTAAAGGTGCATCTGTGAAGAAATCTTTCTCCAGAGAAGTCTCTCCCAATTGAATGTGTAAAACGGTTGGACTTTCAAAGTTATCACTGAAAGAACTGTTTTCGCATTTAACGCTTTAAGAACCAGAGCCGAGTGGAGTTGGTGAACAGTTGTGTACCTGTTAACCTCCGGTTAAAGTTTTCCTTTGTTTTTTTTCCTTATCATTTATACGTGCTTAATAAATGTTTGGTTGTTTTTATATAGCTTGTCTCCATTAATATTCATTTTTTCCGGTTACGTAACACTAACATTTAACTGTCATTCATTCTTTGGGGAACTTCTCTGTTTTTGTGGATGTTTGTGAAGAAAAAGAATTTCAGGATGGATATTGTATATATTTCTCTGACATTAAATGTACTTACTGAAAGTTGGTAAGACACTTTCCTGCCCTGCACAAAGCCTCTCTCCTCATTACTCTCTCTCTCCCTGTTCTCCCTCATTAGGTCATGGGTTTCCAAACGCTCATACTGTATACCCTATCCCTAAGAATTTTCTCCAGTAATTTCCCTACAACTGATGCAAGCCTTATTCCCTGACTAGCTGCCAGTGACTAGTGGTGTTCCACAGGGTCTGTGTGGGACTGATTCTTTTTACATTATATGTCAGTGATTTGGATGATGGAATTGATTGTTTTGTTGCAAAGTTTGCAGACAATATTGTGACAAAAGACCAAGACGAGAGAGATTAACAAAAAGAGACACAGTTCTGAGTATTGACAGACCGGTTGCTTTGAACCTGAACTGTTTGAAGTTTGATGGACAGGCGATACCCCAGCAGGGGAATAAAAGGAACAGGTTCGCTAAGGCAAGGAAAACACCACAACACCACGAGATAACGAGACCCTGGAAGTGCGTTGTGCCCACCCCCCCCCCCACAAGTTGGTGGAGGTTTTGGAGGTCTGGTCGCGGGACCAACCATAGATGCACAGGGTGAAAAGGTACGATCGGCGGGAACCTGGTGTGTGTGTCCGCCCTTGCCTGGGTGCCGGGTTCACCGCAGAAGAACGTTCGTATCCGGAATGGAGGGGTCACAGTCGGTGACCTCAGAAGACATTACAAAGGGCTTGCCCGAAAGCTAACTGCGAGGAATATCAAAGGTCTGTTTGAATCCGATTTGAATATCATCATTCGCTCTCCCTCTCTCTCTCCGCAACGGCACAACAGCAATTACTGTGAACTGAACTAAACTGAACTGAATTCTGCATCACTTGAGACTGATCATTTTACTCCTAGACTGCGATAGAGCTTGGTTGATTCCTATTATCCTAGTTCTGTGTACATGTGTGTTTTATCATTGCTAACCTGTTGCATTTATATCCTTACTATTAGAGTACTGTGTTACTTATTTCTTTAATAAAACTTTCTTAGTTCCAGTAATCCAGACTCTAACTAAGTGATCCATTTCTGCTGGTTTGGCAACCCAGTTATGGGGTACGTAACATAAGTGGGGTTCTCATCCAGGATTTTGAACGCTAACTTTGGGACGGGGTAAATTGATTGGGTTAAAATTCCCTAAAGAAAGGAAAGGCAAACAGCAGAAATGGAGATTGAGGAATTTCTAAAGGCGCCGACCTTGGAGGCATTAGAGGATGCCAGGAAAGCAGAATTGGCAGCTGTGGCCAAACGGTTGAATCTTTTTAAGGGGAAGTTGGCTTTGTCCGCAGAAGATGCCCAGAGGTATGAGGTGGTGAAAGAGGCCATCCTCAGGATTTATGAGTTGGTCCCGGAGGCATACCGGCAGAGGTTCCGGAATGCGAGGAAGCAGTGGGACCGCACGTATTTGGAGTTTGCCCGTGCGATGCAGACATATTGTGAGCGTTGGTGCGCCTCGAAAGGGGTCAATGGGGATTACGACAGACTGCTACAGCTCATCCTGATTGAGCAGTTTAAAGGTTGTGTCCCTGAGGGTATGAGACCCTACCTCGATGAGAAAGAGGCAGACACTTTAGCCGCAACTGCTAAGCTAGCGGATGAGTACGCGTTGACAAATAAAATGAAGTTTACCTCGAGTAAAGGCTACCAGAAGGGTAGTCAGGACGGCGGGGAGAGTCCGCCAGAAAAGTCAGAAAGTAAGCCGTGGACTAGTGAGAAGGAGAGAAGGATAAGGTAGACAGGGAGCAATTTGGTAGGACGTCTCCTGGGGTCGTATGCTTTAATTGTGGGAAAGTCGGACACTTTGCGTCCAGGTGCTTTGCCCCAAAGAAGGAGACGGGAAAAGGGAAAACGACGGTTCTGACTAGCTGTATTGAGCTGGTAAGCAAACCACTAGGAGAAGAGGTCTGATAAAGTTCAGGAAGGGCGCGAGAAGTTTATCTCGGCTGGATTGGTGTCGGTGAAGGAGGGGTTAAACCCAGTTCCAGTACGGATCTGGAGAGACACGGGAGCATGTCAGTCCCTGATCTTAAGGAGTGTTTTAGATTTTAGTTCAGAGACCCAGACTGGGGAGGTCAGGGTCATAAAAGGCATTGGGAAAGGGACTGAAGCAGTACCTTTGCACCAGATACACCTAAAAAGCGATTTGGTCTCTGGACCGGTCACGATCGGGGTGAGGCCCGAACTACCGATGAAAGACATGGAGGGCTTACTCGGTAATGACCTCGCCAGTGAAGAGATGTACCCAGCAGTAAGATTGACAAGCCAGCCTGCCAGCTTTGGGGCCCCGCCCATGGACTCACAGGTTTACCCCGTTTGCGCAGTGACTCGGCGTGTGTCCAGAAAGGCTGCCGAAGCTAATATAGATTTAGTGGAGACGCTTTTACCAGCCTTATACGAGGAGGGGTTAGAAAGTGAAAAGAAGGAGCGTAGTGAAATGGAAATTAAGGTAGATTTATCATTATCAAGGAAGGAATTTGTACAGGCACAGGAGTGAGACGAGGAGCTGATGGTTTTGGCGGAGATAGCTCTCTCTGAAGCAGAATTAAAAAGGCTATTGTGTGGAGGAGGGAGTACTAAGGAAGAAATGGAGACCAAGTACCGTGCCCGCAGATGAGGAATGGGGGGTGGTGCCAAAAATTTATGGGGATGAGATTCTTAACCTGGCCCACAAGATACCCCTCGGTGGACATTTTGGGGTGAGGAAAACAGTCGGCGGAATCATGAAAGAGTTTTACTGGCCACACAGGAGGAAGGATGTTATTGACCATTGTAGACGTGAGCTAACACGGTTACGGGCTTTTGATATGCTAACAGCTTGCCACGATAGGCGAGCAGACCTAGTCGGTGTTATCACGAAAATTAATGAGGCTAGGGTGCCACCTGATAAGGGGAAAACCCATTTTGAAAAGATAAGTATGGTGCCGACCAGATGGGAGAAGTCTATTGTTTTGGCCAACTTTGCTGATAAGGTCTCTCCCTTAATCCCCGAACAAAGCGACCCGCTAAGAGAGCTAATTAAACGGTGCGCACACGTATGTCCGGATGTCCCGAGGCAATGCAAAGAACCGGACCATGGTGTTGTCACATCAGGTCAGTCTAGTGAGCAACACCCCTATAGGATGATAAATTCAGTGACAAAAGGGCTAAAGAACGCAGAAGCGTATATTGGTGATGTAGTGGTCTGGAGTGACACGTGGGAGGAGCACATTGTGGCACTGTTTAAACGGCTGTTTGAAGCCAGCCTGACAGTGAACCTCACAAAAAAGTGAATTCAGCCACGCGAAGGTCACTTAGCTGGGATTTGTGGTAGGACAGGGGCAGCTGGCTCCGATGCAGGCTAAGGTGCGGGCTATCTCTGAAGTCCCCACCCCGACAGACAAGAGAGCCCTGAGAAGGTTCTTGGAGATGGTGGGGTACTATCGGAAGTTTTGCAAAAAAAAAACTTTGCGGATATTACCCACTCTCTTACTAAGCCCTTGCCAAAGAATGCTAAGTTGGTATGGGACGACCCTTGTTATCTGTGTCCGGGACGAAAACCACTGAGAAGTTACACTGATCACAACTCTTTAGTGTTTTTGGCCACTATGAAGTTTGCTAAATTGGAGCCTGGTTTTAGAGGATTATTAAAATAACACATATAAAAGGAACGGAAAATGTGATTGCTGACTGTCTGTCAAGCTGTTGACAACTCAAAGTTCTCTGTATTAGCCAAATAGCTGATGACCATGTATATTTGTGTGTATCTAATAATCTATTCATGCCTATAATTTTTACCCCGGTAAAAATACTTTGAAGGGTAGGGGTGTGACAAAAGACCAAGTTATCAGAAGATTGATGCTGATAAGAGAGACAAAGAGAGAAACATTCCAAATGTTAATGAGAGACGAGAGAGATTAACAAAAAGAGACACAGTTCCGGGTATTGTCAGACCGCTTGCTTTGAACCTGAACTGTTTGAAGTTTGATGGACAGACGATACCCCAGCAGGGGGATAAAAGGAACAGGTTTGCTAAGGCAAGGGACACACCACAACACCACGAGATAACGAGACCCTGGAAGTGCGTTGTGCCCACCCCCCCCCACAAGTTGGTGGAGGTTTTGGAGGTCTGGTCGCGGGTCCAACCATAGACGCACAGGGTGGAAAGGTACGATCGGCGGGAACCTGGTGTGTGTGTCCGCCCTTGCCTGGGTCCCGGGTTCATCGCAGAAGAACGATCGTATCCGGAACGGAGGGGTCACAGTCGGTGACCTCAGAAGACATTACAAAGGGCTCGCTCGAAAGCTAACTGCGAGGAATATCAAAGGTCTGTTTGAATCCGATTTGAATATCATCATTCGCTCTCTCTCCCTCTCTCTCTCTCTCCCCCTCTCTCTCCCCAAAGGCACAACAGCGATTACTGTGAACTGAACTAAACTGAACTGAACTCTGCGTCACTTGAGACTGATCATTTTACCCCTAGACTGCGATAGAGCTTGGTTGATTCCTATTACTCTAGTTGTGTGTACATGTGTGTTTTATCATTGCTAACCTGTTGCATTTATATCCTTACTATTAGAGTACTGTGTTACTTATTTCTTTAATAAAACTTTCTTAGTTCCAGTAATCCAGACTCCAACTAAGTGGTCCATTTCTGCTGGTTTGGCAACCCAGTTATGGGGTACGTAACAATATGAAGTTAGGCAGAGGGACAGGTAGTTTCAAAGAAGTAGAGAAGGACTTAGACGGATTAGGAGAATGGGCTTAGAAGTGGCAGATGGAACAGTGTTGGGAAGTGTATGGTCATGCACCTTGGTAGAAGAAATAAAAGGGATGACTATTTTCTAAATAGAGAGAAAATACAAAAAATTGAGACATAAAGATTCTTTGGAGTCCTTGTACCGGAATCCCTAAAGGTTAATTTGCAGGTTGAGACTGCGGCGAGGAAGGCAAATGCAGTGTTAGCATTCATTTTGAGATTAGATTATAAAAGCAAGGATGTAGAGCTGAAACTTTAAAAAGCACTGGTGAGGCCTCACTTGGAGTATTGAGAGCAGTTATCTTAGAAAGGATGTACTGAAACTGGAGAGGGTTCAAAGGAAGTTCATGAAAATTATTCCAGGATAGAATGGCTTGTCACATGAAAAGCATTTGATGGCTCTGGGCCTGTATTCACTGGAGTTCAGAAGAATGAGGGGTGACCTCATTGAAACCTATCAAACAGTGAAAGGCCTTGATAGAGAGGATGTGGAGATGGTGTTCTTATGGTGAGCCAGTCTAAGACTAGAAAACACAACCTCAGAATACAGGGGTGTCCTTTTAGAACGGAGATGAGGAGGAATTTCTTCAGCCAGGTGGTAATGAATCTGTGGAATTCTTTGCCACAGACAGCTGTGGAGGCCAAGTCTTTATGTATATTTAAGGCAGAGGTTGATAAATTCTTGATTGGTCAGGGCATGAAGGGATACGGGAAGAAGGCAGGAGATTGAGAAGAAAATTGGATCAGCTAAAATGAAATGCCCATAGATCCTATCTCTAAGAATCTTTTCCAACAGCTTTCCCACCACAGACGTAAGGCTCACTGGTCTATAATTACCCGGACTATCCCGACTACCCTTTTTGAACAAGGGGACAACATTCACCTCCCTCCAATCCTCCGGTACCATTCCTGTGGACAATGAGGACATAAAGATCCTAGCCAGAGGCTCAGTAATCTCTTCCCTCACCTCGTGGAGCAGCCTGGGGAATATTCCATCAGAGCCCGGGGACTTATCTGTCCTAATGCATTTTAACAACTCCAACACCTCCTCTCCCTTAATATCAACATGCTCCAGAACATCAACCTCACTCATATTGTCCTCACCATCATCAAGTTCCCTCTCATTGGTGAATACTGAAGAGAAGTATTCATTGAGGACCTCACTCATTTCCACAGCCTCCAGGCACATCTTCCCACCTTTATCTCTAATCGGTCCTACCTTCACACCTGTCATCCTTTTGTTCTTCACAGAATTGAAGAATGCCTTGGGGTTTTCCTTTACCCTACTCGCCAAGACCTTCTCATGCCCCCTTCTTGCTCTTCTCAGCTCCTTCTTAAGCTCCTTTCTTGCTTCCCTATATTCCTCAATAGACCCATCTGATCCTTGCTTGCAAAACCTCATGTATGCTGCCTTCTTCCACCTGACTAGATATTCCACCTCACTTGTCACCCATGGTTCCTTCACCCTACCATTCTTTATCTTCCTCACTGGGACAAATTTATCCCTAACATCCTGCAAGAGATCTCCAAACATCGACCACATGTCCATAGTACATTTCCCTGCAAAAACATCATCCCAATTCACACCTGCAAGTTCTAGCCTTATAGCCTCACAATTTGCCCTTCCCCAATTAAAAATTTTCTTGTCCTCTCTGATTCTATCCTTTTCCATGATAATGCTAAAGGCCAGGGAGCGGTGGTCACTGTCCCCCAGATGCTCACCCACTGAGAGATCTGTGACCTGACCTGGTTCATTACCCAGTACTAGATCTAGTATGGCATTCCCCCTAGTCGGCCTATCAACATACTGTGACAAGAATCCATCCTGGACACACTTAACAAACTCTGCCCCATCTAGACCCTTGGAACTAATCAGGTGCCAATCAATATTAGAGAAGTTAAAGTCACCCATGATAACAACCCTGTTATTTTTGCACCTTTCCAAAATCTGCCTCCCAATCTGCTCCTCTGTATCTCTGCTGCTACCAGGGGGCCCATAGAATACCCCCAATAGAGTAACTGCTCCCTTCCTGTTCCTGACTTCCACCCATATTGACTCAAAAGAGGATCTTGCTACATTACCCACCCTTTCTGTAGCTGTAGTAGTATCCCTGACCAGTAATGCCACCCCTCCTCCCCTTTTTCCCCCTCTCTATCCCTTTTAAAGCACTGTAATCCAGGAATATTGAGAATCCATTCCTGCCCTGGTGCCAGCCAAGTCTCTGTAATGGCCACTACATCATAATTCCATGTATGTATCCAAGCTCTCAGTTCATCACCTTTGTTCCTGATGCTTCTTGCATTGAGGTACACACACTTTAGCCCTTCTACCTTACTACCTTTACACAACTTTATTCTGCTTATTCTGCTTCTCTTTCCTCAAAGCCTCTCTATATGTTACATCTAGCTTTACTCCATGCACTTCTTTCACTGCTCTATCGCTCCGGGTCCCAACCCCCTTGCAAGTTAGTTTAAACCCTCCCGATCCATGCTAACAAACCTACCTGCAAGGATATCGCTCCCCCTTGAATTCAGGTGCAACCCATCCAATCTGTACAGGTCCCACCTTCCCCAGAAGAGATCCCAATGATCTAAAAATCTAAAACCCTGCTCCCTGCAGAGGTCTGCCCGTCAGCGTTGTTACGTACCCCGTAACTGGGTTGCCAAACCAGCAGAAATGGACCACTTAGTTGGAGTCTGGATTACTGAAACTAAGAAAGTTTTATTAAAGAAATAAGTAACACAGTACTCTAATAGTAAGGATATAAATGCAACAGGTTAGCAATGAATAAACACACATGTACACAGAACTAGGATAATAGGATCAATCAAGCTCTATCGCAGTCTAGGGGTAAAATGATCAGTCTCAAGTGACACAGAGTTCAGTTCAGTTTCAGTTCGCAGTAATCGCTGTCATGCCATTGGGAAGAGAGAGAGAGAGGAGAGAGAGAGAGAGAGAGAGAGAGAGAGAGAGAGAGAGAGAGAGAGAGAATGAATGATAGAATGATTGATAGAATGATGATATTCAAATCGGATTCAAACAGACCTTTGATATTCCTCGCAGTTAGCTTTCGGGCGAGCCCTTTGTAATGTCTTCTGAGGTCACCGACTGTGACCCCTCCATTCCGGATACGATCGTTCTTCTGCGGTGAACCCGGCACCCAGGCAAGGGTGGACACACACACCAGGTTCCCGCCAATCGTACCGTCTCACCCTGTGTGTCTATGGTTGGTCCCGCGACCAGACCTCCAAAACCTCCACCAGACCTCCAGACCTCGAGACCCTCACCAACTTGTGGGGGCACACCGCACTTCCAGGGTCTCGTTATCTCGTGGTGTCGTGGTGTGTCCCTTGCCTTAGCGAACCTGTTCCTTTTATCCCCCTGCTGGGGTATCGCCTGTCCATCAAACTTCAAACAGTTCAGGTTCAAAGCAACTGGTCTAAACAATACTCAGAACTGTGCCTCCTTTTCGTTAATCCCTTTCGTCTCTCTCTTATTAGCATTTTGAATGTTTCCCCCATTTGTCTCTCGCTTATCTCTCTTATCGGCATCTTCTGATAACTTGGTCACAGCGTGATCAAAGCGAGGGAAATCCTAGCTGAACAGTTATCCCAATCTGCTTGGGAAATAGTAAGAGAACCGAGAAAGCAGGGGATGGGAGGAGGGCGAGAGAATATCAGGAAGGGACTGTGAGTTTTCCAAAGACAGACCTCAACCCCTCCAGAAGGTTTTAAGGTTTGGTGAACTTTAAAAGTGTTGATAAGATAAACGGAAGCAAAAATAGACGGTGCTATACCTATTTCAAGAAATATTTATTATAATGTGGATTTTATATTACTCAATTTTTTAATTCATTCATCCACTCCTTTTTCCCCACCTAAATGAGAATATATATATAGGGGAGAAATACACAGGGAAATCTTTTCTGTGTAATGGACATAGACTTGTTCACTTACTTTTATGGTCACTGTAATGGGGCCCCCAACTCACAGGGAGTTGGGGCTATCCCCCACTGCTAGACATTCCCTCCAGCTCAACCCAGGGTCATCTGCTAGAGACCTCAGCCTTGGAATCACACCTTCGTTGCCTTTTTTTTATTATTCATGTTTCTTGGTTCTTATTTGTTCAGGGAGTAGATCGATTAAGTTTTATTCTACTAATTCCAATGATATATTGACAGATAAATACACATGGCGAAGGACAAAGTAAAATACATTTCTTTCAATGTCAATGGGCTGTTAAATCCAATCAAACACAGTAAAATTCTATCCAAAATGCAAAAAAGAAGAAGCCTATGTAGTATATTTACAGGAAACTCACTTAAGTGATAATGAGCATGGAAAACTAAAGAGAATGGGCTTCACTAATTTGCTTTTCTCCTCATCAGGACATAGGAGAGGAGTTGCGATTCTTATCTCAAGCAAGCTAAATTTTGAAAAAATATTCAAAATGGGAGATAAGGAGAGCAGATAAATTCTGGTAAGGGGGAATATAGATGGAAATCCAGTTACTCTATTGAATATATATGCACCCCCAGAAAGTGATATTAATTTCTTTCAGAAAATTACTAATGTTATGGTAACGGAAACAGAAGGTCTCCTGATACGTGGGCGAGACTTAAGTTTACAATTACAACCAAAGTTAGACTCTTCCAATAGAAAAACCTATGAAACAAAATCCTTTTCGAAAGAGAGTTAATACACTTTTTGAGGATGTTGGTTTAATTGATAAATAGAGGGACTTTTCCCCGACAGAAGGGATTACACTCATTATTCTGCCCCCCATTCTGTATATACAAGAATAGACAATTTCATAACATTTGGAAAAGATAAAAGACAAAATAAACACCTGTGGAATTGGGACAATAGATGTAAGTGACCATGCACCTATATATATCTATCTGTTGATTATGACCTACAACAAAGAATACTATTTGGAAGCTAAATTCAAGTCTACTCAATGATCCCTACTTTAAGGAACAAATTAAAAAAGAAACTGGTCTTTACTTAGAATTCAATGATAATGGAGAGGTTTCACCTCCCATTCTATGGGAAACTCTGAAGGTTGTCTTAAGAGGGAAAATTATACCGATATCTTCATATAAGAAAAAAACAAGGAATAAAACATGAGAGGAATTACAAAATAGGCTGAAAGAACGAGGAAAAAAACACAAACTGAATTTGGCACAGGATACATTAGAGAAAATAAAAAAAATGGAATGAAATTAATAGTTTGGCTACAGAAGAAATCAGGAAAAAATTAATGTTTCTGAAACAGACACTATGAAAGTGGATCTAAATCTATAAAAATACTGGCGTGGAAACTGAAGATAAAAGATAGCAAAAAATACAAGTCATAGAATTAGGGATCCAAGAACAAAAATGATTAAAAAAAAATAAGCTAAGTGAAATTCAAAAGCTTTTGAAGTGTTTTACAAAACTCTATATTCCAAAGTTCCAGGGGGAAGCATAACCCAAACTGACACTTTCCTGAATTCTCTGGAGTTCACTTGAAGTGAAGAACAAAATAGAACGATGACTGTTCACATAACTGAAGTTGAACTAAAAGCTCCTATTAGTAGGCTTAAATTAAGCAAGTCACCAGGTTCAGATGGGTATACGGCAGAGTGGTACAAAGAATTTAAAAATGAGTTAATTCCTGTTTTACTCCCCACACTGAACTGGGCTCTAAGAAAGACACAAATGCCACCAGCTGGAAGGAGGAGATAATCTCAGTTATACCGAAAGAAGGCAAAGATAAAATGGAATGTGGGTCATTTAAACCAATATCCATTCTTAATGTAGATTATAGAATATTTACCTCCATCATGGCCAAATGATTAGAGGAGTTTCTACCCATACTGATACATAATGATCAGACAGGTTTTTATACAACACCACCAAACACAAGACAATATACGAAGGACACTTCACATTATGGATCATATACAAGAAAATAAAATTGAAGCAATAGTGATAAGTGTGGATGCTGAAAAGACATTTGATTCCGTTAATTGGAATTTTCTTTACAGAGTTTTACATGGATTTGGTTTTCATGACACAATTATTAAAACTATACAGGCACTATATGACAACCCTACTGCTAGGATTAAAATCAATGGATATTTATCAAATATTTACCCCAGAAAGGGGCACAAGACAGGGTTGTGCATGGTCACCGCTACTCTTCGCATTATATCTGGAACCATTTGCTCAATACATCAGACAAAATGAAGATATCAGAGGAATTACTACTAAAGGGACAGAGCATAAATTGGCCTGTTACGCAGATGACATTTTGATCTATCTAGGGCAACCAACATACTCTTTACCTAAATTGATGCAATCCTTTAAACAGTATGGTCAATTATCAGGATGCAAGATCAACATAGATACAACCCAATTACCTTCATATAACTATAGCCCACCAAGAGAAATTGAAAGTAGATAACCCTGGGCATGGCAAAAAGAGTCTTTCAAATATTTGGGCATCATTATGCCAAAAGATTTGTCAAAATTATCAGAATGCATTTATCAGCCTATATATAAAAAAAATTAAGGAAGATATATCAAGATGGAACCTAATTCCTTTTTTAGTCTCAGTTCAAGGATTGAATCTATTAAAATAAATATACTGCTCAGACTATTATATTTCTTTCAGACCCTACCAATAGAGATTAACCAAAATCAATTCAATGTATGGAACAAGATGCTATCAATATATATATGGCAAGTTAAAAGGTCTAGAGTTTGTCTCAAAACTTCGCAATTAGCCAAGGAAAAGGGGGGATGGGGCCTACCTTCTCTTAGAGATTATTATTTTGCAGCATAATTGAGAGCTGTGATATGCTGGTGCAACCCATCATATGATGCTCGATGGAAAAACATTGAGGAGGGGATAC
Source organism: Mobula hypostoma (assembly GCF_963921235.1). NCBI lineage: Eukaryota > Metazoa > Chordata > Chondrichthyes > Myliobatiformes > Myliobatidae > Mobula > Mobula hypostoma. Next base: position 114,939,517 of record NC_086104.1, read on the forward strand.
TTCCCATCCCTATACAGGCAATTTTGGCTGATAACAACCGACAAATGTACATAAATACTATTGATAACCCATGGGTGAAATAGACTTTAAAATACGGAAAACTATTATAAAAGAATATAAACTAGAGCGAGATATTGCAATTCTTAAATGGTGTGCATATGACTCGGATTTTACACTGAATAAACTGGGTGCTAGACTGGACAGCTAAAGGAATAACAGCTCTTTGCAATATAATGAAAGAAGGAACACTGTTCAGTTTTGAAATGCTTAAAGAGAAACACTTACTAGAAAAACAAGACTTTTATCAGTATCTACAGATGCGACAGTATGTTAATAGGAGGGTTAAAAATGTAACCAAAGTAAGTACATCTTTGAGAGAGCTATTTAGAAAAGCATATAATTCAGATAACAACACACATAAAAGTTGCTGGTGAACACAGCAGGCCAGGCAGCATCTCTAGGAAGAGGTACAGTGGACGTTTCGGGCCGAGACCCTTTGTCAGGACTAACTGAAAGGAGAGCTAGTAAGAGATTTGAAAGTGGGAGAGGGAGGGGGAGATCCAAAATGATAGGAGAAGACAGGAGGGAGAGGATGGAGCCAAGAGCTGGACAGGTGATTGGCAAAAGGGACATGAGAGGATCATGGGACGGGAGGCCTAGGGGGAAAGAAAGGGTGGGGGAGCCCAAAGGATGAGCAAGGTGCATAGTGAGAGGGACAAAGGGAGAAAAACGAGAGAACGGATGGGGTATGAAGGAGAGGTGGGGCATTAACAGAAGTTAGAGAAGTCAATGTTCATGCCATCAGGTTGGAGGCTACCCAGATGGAATATAAGGTGTTGTTCCTCCAACCTGAGTGTGGCTTCATCTTTACAGTAGAGGAGGCCGTGGATAGACATATCACAATGGGAATGGGATGTGGAATTATGATGTGTGGCCACTGGGAGATCCTGCTTTCTCTGGTGCACAGAGCGTAGGTGTTCAGCAAAATGGTCTCCCAGCCTGCGTCGGGTCTCACCAATATATAGAAGGCCGCATCAGGAGCACCGGATGCAGTCTATCACCCCAGCTGACTCACAGGTGAAGTGTCGCCTCACCTGGAAGGACTGTCTGGGGCCCTGAATGTTGGTAAGGGAGGAAGTGTAAGGGCTTGTGTAGCACTTGTTCCACTTACAAGGATAAGTGCCGGGAGGGAGATCGGTGGGAAGGGATGGGGGGACGAATGGACAAGGGAGTCACGTAGGGAGCGATCCCTGCGGAAACCAGAGGTGAGGGGAGGGAAAGATGTGCTTAGTGCTGGGATCCCGTTGGAGGTAGCGGAAGTTACGAAGAATTATATGTTGGACCCGGAGGCTATAAGCCTACGGATTCTCACAGCTATCTGGACTATTCCTCTTCTCACCCTGTCTCTTGCAAAAATGGCATCCCCTTCTCGCAATTCCTCCGTCTCTGCAGCATCTGCTCTCAGGATGAGGCTCTTCATTCCAGGACAAAGGAAATGTCCTCCTTTTTTAAAGAAAGGGGCTTCCCTTCCTCCACCGTCAACTCTGCTCTCAAACGCATCTCTCCCATTTCACGCACATCTGCTCTCACCCTATCCTCCTGTCACCCCACTAGGAATAGGGTTCCCTTTGGCCTCACCTACCACCCCACCAGCCTCCAGGTCCAACATATAATTCTCCGTAACTTCTGCCACCTCCAACGGGATCCCACTACTAAGCACATTTTTCCCTCCCCCCACCTCTGCTTTCCACAGGGATCGCTCCCTACTCGACTCCCTTGTCCATTCGTCCTCCCCGTCCCTTTCCACTGATCTCCCTCCTGGCACTTATCCTTGTAAGCAGAACAAGTGCTACACATGCCTTTACACTTCCTTTACACTTCCTCCCTCACTTCCTCCCTTCAGGGCCCCAGACAGTCCTTCCAGGTGAGGCAACACTTCACCTGTGAGTCGGCTGGGGTGATATACTGCGTACGGTGCTCCCGATGCAGCCTTCTATATATTGGCGAGACCCGACGCTGACTGGGAGATCATTTCGCTGAACACCTACGCTCTGTCCGCCAGGGAAAGCAGGATCTCCCAGTGGCCACACATTTTAATTCCACGTCCCGTTCCCATTCTGATATGTCTATCCACGGCCTCCTCTACTGTCAAGATGAAGCTACACTCAGGTTGGAGGAACACCACCTTATATTCTGTCCGGGTAGCTTCCAACCTGATGGCGTGAAAATTGACTTCCCTAACTTCCGTTAATGCCCCACCTCCCCTTCGTACCCCATCTGTTATTTATTTATCTATCTATTTATTTAATTATTTAATATATTTGTTTCCTCTCTCTCCTTTTTCTCCTTCTGTCCCTCTCACTATACTCCTTGCCCATCCTCTGGGCTTCCCCCCTCCCCCTTTCTTTCCCGTGATCCTCTCATATCCCTTTTGCCAATCAACTTTCCAGCTCTTAGCTCCATCCCTCCCCCTCCTGTCTTCTCCTATCATTTCGAATCTCCCCCTCCCCCTCCCACTTTCAAATCTCTTACTATCTCTTTTTTCAGTTAGTCCTGACGAAGGGTCTCGGCCCGAACCATCAACTGTACCTCTTCCCATAGATGCTGCCTGGTCTGCTGCGTTCACCAGCAACTTTTATGTGTTGCTTGAAATTCCAGCATCTGCAGATATCCTCATGTTTGCGTTTTTAATTCAGATAACGGTAGTAGAATCATTTCAAGCGTGTATCAGAGTTTATCAAATCTTAAAACACATTCGACTGCATACATTAAAGGAAAATGGGAGAAGGAAGGAGGGATAATTATATCTGAGGGAGAATGGAAAATAATATGGAGGTATCAATGGAAATGTACCAGTTCACGGAAATGGAGGGAGTTCAGGTGGAAAAACTTGATAAGATATTTTATTACACCCTCTCGGAAATCCCATTATGATAGTAACCTCCCTGTTTGCTGGAGAAATTGTGGAAATCAAAATGCAAACCATTATCATATTTTCTGGGAATGCCCCATTATCAAAGACTATTGGAGTGGGAAACACAATGAAATGTATGGTTTCTATAGGTCAGTGGGACTAGGCAGAAAATGGTTCGGCACAGCCAAGAAGGGCCAAAAGGCCTGTTTCTGTGCTGTAAGTTTTTCTATGGTTTCTATGGTTTCTAAGACATTTTTAAATATGAAATATCCTTGGAAAGTAAGACCATATATTTTGGGTACGTACCTCAAGAATGGTTGAAAAGAGATAAATATTTAATGAATATACTGCTGGTGGCTGGTAAAAAGACCCTTACCAGGAAATGGTTATCACAGGAGAGCCCAACTTTAAATGTATGGATGGATGTTACAATGGACATTTACAAAATGGAGAAGATAACAGCATCTGTTAATCATAAGTTGGAACAATTTGATTCATACTGGGGAAAAATGGTTCAACTACATAACACCTCTTCGGCCTGATTTTATTTTCACAAGTCAATGAATATGTTGTAAAAAAAAAAGATCATTCTCTACTTTGTACATAGTTCTCTCCTTTTGCTTGTTGTTTCTTTCCTCTCTTTTCTATAGGTGTATACCTCAGATAAATATTATGTGGAGATTTGTGGCAAATATGATTATATGATATATATGTAGAATAACTGAAATACATCTTATGGAAATGTTTGTTTGATGATGAACTCCAATAAAAAATAAATTACAAAAAAAAATCCTATTTAACTCAAGCTAAGCTTCTCATACACTGACATCGGTATACCTGCTCCCCTGCCATGTGCACATCAACACCTGGGTCACTCGTACTTGCCATTGTTCCTTCCAGTCACCTATCCTTACTTCTCAAGCTGTCCAGGCAATGTTCCAGTGCTCAAAAACACATTTCATTCATAAAATATCTTTCATGTCACTTTCTGGACATCCCAAAACACTCTGCACCCAGTGAAGTGTAGTCACCACTGTAACAGAAGCTTATGTGGTTTAAAGCAGAGGCTGAGAGGTACTTGATTAACCAGGGCACCAAAAGTTATGGGGGAAAGGCAGGAGATTGGGGTTAAGAAGGAAAATAAACCAGCCATGGTCAAATGACTGAGGAGACTCTTTATAAATCTTTTTATTGAATAAGTATACAAAAAAGGTAAGCCATATAAACATTAATACAATGTTAAAGTATAATAAAATTCCAAAAGGTATCAATACCAAAAAAAATACTACAAACAATGTAATTTAAACATAAGAAACCAAGATAACATAATAGTATACTAAATTTTATATATATCAATGGAAAAAAAGAAAAAAAAAACCCCAAAAAAAACCCACCGTGCAACTAACTAAAAGCAAAGCAAAGCAATGGGCTAACTTGAAACCAAACAGAGTTAAACTTAAAATCACGTCCTCAATCCCGACCTCCATTAAAAACAGTGAAAAAAAAAAACAAGAAGGGTAAATATTACATTAAATGAAAATATCGAATAAAAGGTCCCCAAATCTGTTCAAATTTAAATGAAGAATCATAAAGGTTACTTCTAATTTTCTCCAAATTCAAACATAAAATCGTCTGAGAAAACCAAAAAAAGGTAGTTGGAGCATTAAGCTCTTTCCAATGTTGTAAAATACATCTTTTCGCCATTAAAGTAAGAAATGCAATCATTCTACGGGCTGAAGGGGAAAGATTACTAGAAATTTTAGGTAGTCCAAAGATAGCAGTAATAGGGTGAGGAGAGATATCTATATTTAATACCTTAGAAATAATATTAAAAATATCTCACCAAAAAGTTTCCAAAGTAGGGCAAGACCAAAACATATGAGTTAAAGAGGCTATCTGCCCCGAACATCTATCACAGAAAGGATTAATATGCGAGTAAAAACGCGCTAACTTATCTTTGGACATATGTGCTCTATGAACCACTTTAAATTGAATTAGGGAATGTTTAGCACAAATAGAGGAAGTATTAACTAATTGTAAAATCTGCCCCCAATCATCCACAGAAATGGTAAGCCCCAATTCCTGTTCCCAATCTACCCTAATCTTATCAAATGGAGCTTTCCTAAGTTTCATAATAATATTATAAATCATAGCCGATGCACCTTTCTGACATGGATTGAGGTTAATTATCGAATCTAAAATATATGTAGGAGGAAGCACTGGAAAGGAAGAAAGTATAGTACTTAGGAAATTTCTAACTTGTAAATATCTAAAAAAATGTATTCTTGATAAGTTATATTTATTAGATAATTGTTCAAAAGACATAAGGGAACCATCTAAAAATAAATCCAAAAACCGTAAAATACCCTTAGTCTTCCAAGTTTGAAAAGCGCGATCCGTAAAAGAGGGAGGAAAAAATATGTTACCTAAAATAGGAATCGCTAACCCGAATTGATTAAGATCAAAAAAATTTCTGAATTGAAACCAAATGCGCAAAGCATATTTAACTATCGGGTTAGAGACCTGCTTAAGGCGTTTCGAATCAAAAGGGAGAGAGGAGCCTAAAATAGAGCCAAGTGTATAACCCTGAACAGATTGTAGTTCCAATGCTACCCATTTAGGAATAGATAGTATGTCCTGATCAAGTAACCAAAATTTCATATGTCGAATATTAATAGCCCAATAATAGAATCTAAAGTTAGGTAATGCTAAACCTCCATCTCTCTTAGCTTTCTGTAAGTGTATTTTACCCAGTCTCGGATTCTTATTCTGCCAAATAAATGAAGAAATTTTAAAGTCAACTTTATCAAAGAAAGATTTTGGAACGAAAATTGGTAATGCCTGAAACACATATAAAAATTTTGGCAAAAAAAACATCTTAACTGCATTAATACGACCAATCAAAGTTAAATATAAGGGAAACCATTTAGATGAAAGTTGAGTAATATGGTCTATTAATGGTAAAAAGTTAGTCTTAAATAAATCTTTGTATTTACAAGTAATGACTGAGGAGACTCAATAGGCCAATTGCTGTTGTGTCTTATAATCTTAATGCTGCTCAAAAGTTCCCATAAACAGAAGAGAGATAGTGACCCAGAGCAGCAATTTTACAAGAGATGTGAAAGAAAACTGTGGGTTGTAGGATAGAACTCCCTGCTGTTCTTTGGCTGGGTATCCCCTGAATGTTTCACCCCTCTCAGGGAAGGCAGTTAAGCCCTTGGTTGAATATTCTATCCAAGGATGGCCCCTTGGACAGTGGAGTGCTTCCTCAGCACAGTCCTTCCTAAAGCACAGCCCTCTGTAGTTACTCCCTTACCTCTGTCTCACTGACAATGCAATTGCTTCTCAGTAATGTCTCTCTGCCAATGCGGTGCTCCCACAAAGCTCAAGGCAAATTTAAAGTTCAAGGTAAATTTATTATCAAAGTATATATATGTCACGATGTATATCCATGAGATTCGTCTTCTTGCTGGCAATCACAGTAAATACAAGAAACACAATAGAATCAATGGAAATCTGCACACAACACTATGGACAAACAACCAACGTGCAAAAAGAAAGCAACAAACTACAAATAAAAAGAGAGAAAAAATAAATAATTATTGCTATTATCAGTAATAATAATAAATGCAATAATGCAAATCACTACTGTTCCTCTATTTGTACAGCTACTCCACATGTCTGTCCCTCTCACATTATTCCCTCCACATCGCTAGCCCAGTAATGCCCTGCTTCCTCAGTTCTGGCACTGGGTATGGAAACCAGAAGTGCAGGGCTCCTCTCTAAAAGGACATATTAAAGGCTAATGCCTCTGTGAAACCTCACCCTGCACTACCAGTGAGTAATTACTGGACCAACAGTCAGAGCTCTGGGCCACTGATCCAGAGACGCTAGTTTGAATCTCACTATAGCCGCTGGGGAGTTTTACATTTAAGGATTCTTTTTAATAAAAGTTCATTTCAGTAAAAACTACCTGTTGGTCACTTCAGGGAAGGAAATTCCACATTCTAGGATTCTAGGAATTTGGATATTCCCAGAAAATGAAAGTATTCCTTGTGTACTTACGGAATATCCCCCAGGCTTGCTGTTTAAATCCTGTTAGACAGAAGTTAGTTAGCTCCGCTTCAGAACTTGGTTGTCACTAATAAAGTGCTGTGATGAACAGGATCATGGGCAACCGACTTTCTTTTGTGACTGGAATTAAGTGCTGGGCCGAGGGTGCAGAGAAACACTGCTGATCTATATTTGTCAATCCAACAGAGGGGTGGGGTGGAAATGGGTGGTTTCTGCTGTGTGGTTTATTTGTCCTTATTTATAGCAGTAGTTGCACTTTTATTTTTTTTATTGAATTTCATCATCAAACATTTCCATAAGATGTATTTCAGATACTGTACATATATATCATATAATCATATTTGTCTCAAATCTCCACATAATATTTAACTGAGGTATACACTTATAGAAAGGACAGGAAGGAAAGAACAAGTGTGGATTAACTGTTTCATATTATAATAACAGAGCCAAACAGATCTCATAAGTCACACAGCAGAGGAAGTGGTACCAGCACAGATCAGCCATTGGATGGTGGGGCAGGTCTGAGGGGCCTGATGACCCACTCCTGGTTTGATCTTGCTGTGTTTTTGTGTCTGACCTGACAGCAAAGGTCCACAGCTCTCAAATGCTAGACCCAGAGCCAAACAATTTCTCCAGGCTGTGTTCTCAGTGCTGACCTGGGTATCACAAGCAGTCTTATACATCAAAGGTTCATTTTATTATCAAAAAAATCCTGACGAAGGGTCTCGGCCTGAAACGTCGACTGCGCCTCTTCCTATAGATGCTGCCTGGCCTGCTGCGTTCACCAGCAACTTTGATGTGTGTTGCTTTTATTATCAAAGTATGTTTGCAGAATATACCTCTGAGATTTTTCTTCTCCCGACAACCATAAAATATAGAAAACTATAATAGTTCAAAGAAAGACATCAATTCAATCCCTCCCCAAACAAAAGGAAAAAGAAACAGAAACTCACAAAGCCCCAACCCCTCTCTCACACAAAAACTAACATCACCCAGATGGAGAAACAACAGCCGGAACATTAAACCCCACAGACCCAGACCGCCAGTCGGCAACAAGGAAGAATGGGCAAAAGCACAAAAAAATATAGAAGTGAAAGAGGCCAATATGAATTACATAAATCACAGAATTCTCAGAATTTTGATAACATCTCCGAGGGCAGAAGGATGAGGGGGGATCTCATTGAAACCTTTTGAATATTGAAAGGCCTGGACAGGGTAGATGTGGAAAGGATGTTTCCCCTGGTGGGAGAGTCTGGGACAAGAGGACACAGCCTCAGAATAGAGGGACATCCATTTAAAACAGAGATGCAGAGAAATGTCTTTAGCTAGAGGGTGGTGAATTTGCGGAATGTGTTGCCACATGCAGTTGTGGAGGCCAGGTCGTGGGGTGTATTTAAGGCAGAGCTTGATAGGTTCTTGATTGGACATGGCATCAAAGGTCACAGGGAGAAGGCCGGGAACTGGGGTTGAGGAGGAGAAAAAAATAGGATCAGCCATGATTGAATGGCAGAGCAGACTCGATGGGCCAGATGGCCTAATTCTGCTCCTATGTCTCATGGACTTGAGCCAGAGCCCCTCCAAGTACCACTTCCTCTCCTCCACATTTGCCTTGATGTTTCAATCTTCCTAGTAACTTTAATTAGCAAGGAATGTAGTTCATCCCAGCCCCTCGTCTCATCTCTGAACTTCTTCTCATGGTAGCTCGTGCTTGCTTTTCTCTCCTGGAGTTTCCTCAGGGACAGCAGAGCACTAATTTACTTGATCAAATTACAGACTGTAAGTCCCAGGCTACAATGATTTCAAAAACAAAGATTAAAGAATAAGCAGAATTAGATAAAACTGAAATGATTGTCTCGCTGGAAGATATTGCCTGAGGAATTGTTCACTGTTCACTGGTGCCATCTTGACACATGCTCAGATTGACATGCACAGACACTCAGCAATACAAAAATGCATACAGATACTCCAATTCACCTCCATAAACACACATGCACATTATTCACATTTCAATAAGTTAGTGTGTTATGTTGTGACTGGCTAGTACAGAGAGTGATGTAGTGACATAACAGAAGGGGAGCAGTTTACCTGGTCCATTTCCGACACCTCCCTCCCCTTTCTAGATCTTTCTGTCTCTGTCTCTGGAGACAGCTTATCTACTGATGTCTACTATAAGCCTACTGACTCTCACAGCTATCTGGATTATTCCTCTTCTCACCCTGTCTCTTGCAAAAACGCCATCCCTTTCTCGCAATTCCTCCGTCTCCGCCACATCTGCTCTCAGGATGAGGCTTTTCATTTCAGGACGAGGGAGATCTCCTCCTTTTTTAAAGAAAGGGGCTTCCCTTCCTCCACCATCAACTCTGCTCTCAAACGCATCTCCCCCATTTCACGCACATCTGCTCTCACTCCATCCTCCTGTCACCCCACTAGGAATAGGGTTCCCCTGGTCCTCACCTACCACCTCACCAGCCTCCGGGTCCAACATATTATTCTCCGTAACTTCCGCCACCTCCAACGGGATCCCACCACTAAGCACATCTTTCCCTCCCCACCTCTCTCTGCTTTCTGCAGGGATCGCTCCCTACGCGACTCCCTTGTCCATTCGCCCCGCCCCCCCCATCCCTCCCCACTGATCTCCCTCCTGGCGCTTATCCTGGTAAGCAGAACAAGTGCTACACATGCCCTTACACTTCCTCTCTTACCACCATTCAGGGCCCCAAACAGTCCTTCCAGGTGAGGCGACATTTGATCCGTGAGTCGGCTGGGGTGATATACTGCGTCCGGTGCTCCCGATGTGGCTTTTTATATATTGGCGAGACCCGACGCAGACTGGGAGACCGCTTTGCTGAACATCTACGCTCTGTCCACCAGAGAAAGCAGGATCTCCCAGTGGCCACATATTTTAATTCCACATCCCATTCCCATTCTGACATGTCTATCCACGGCCTCCTCTACTGTAAAGATGAAGCCACACTCAGGTTGGAGGAACAACACCTTATATTCCGTCTGGGTAGCCTCCAACCTGATGGCATGAACATTGACTAGTGACATAACAGTTAACGTATCGATTTATAGTGCCAGTGATCAGGGTTGAGCTCCCACTGGTGTCTGTAAGGAGTTTGTACATCCTCCCCATGACTGTGTAGTTTCTTCCAGGTGCCCTGCTTTTGTTCCACATTCCAAAGATGTGTGGGTTTAGGTCAGTAAGTTATGGGCATGCTTTGTTGGTATCAGAGGCATCACGATTCTTGTGGGCTGCCCCAGCACATTTTCGGACTGTATTGATTGTTGACAAAAATGACACATTTCACTTTACATTTTGATGTACATGTGACAAATAAAGCTAGTCTTTAAATCTTTAGGAATGACGGTGTTGACGATGGACAAGTTGAACAGAGCTTATCAGCTCACACCAGAGACATCTGATCTGTTAGATATCTTACTGCTTAAGCAGTTTCTTGTCACGTTTTCCCTCACCTCCATTCAGGGCCCCGAACAGTCCTTCCAGGTGAGCGAATCTGCTGGGGTCATCTATTGTGTCCAATGCTCCTGATGCAGTCTCTCTACATTGATCAGACTTGTTGTAAATTGGGGTCAAGCTCCTCCATTCCATCCACCAAATGTGGAACTTCCCAATGTTCAAACATTTTAATTCGCAATCCCATTCTTGGTCCAATATGTCAGTGCATGGCCTCCTTTTGTGCCATGATGATGCCATCAGGGTGGAGGAGCAACACTTTTATTTCAGCAGGATAGCCTCCAAACTGTTGGCGTGAACTTTTCCTTCTGGTAAAAAAATTCCTACCCCTCCCTTCTTCTTCTATTCCCCGCTCTGTCCTCTTCTCACCCCCCTCTGCTGTCCCTCCTCTTTCCCTTTCTCCTATGATTCACTCTTCTCTCCAATCAGATTCCTTCCTCTCTAGCCTTTTACCTTTCCCTCCTTCCATCTTTTTAATCTGGAGTCTTGAACCTTTCCTTTCCAGTCCTGAAGAAGGGTTTTGGCCAAAAATGTTGATTGCTCATTCATTTTTCCCCGGGATCAATAAAGTATGACTATGACTATGACTATGACTATTTCCATAGATGCTGCCTGACCAGCTATGTTTCTCCAGCATTTTGTGTGTTGCCTCAAATTTCCAGCATCAGCAGACTTTGTGTTCATCATTTCCTGTCAATAAACTTATGTGCAGACACTCCTGTGCCTAGCATCACTTTATGACCAATGTATGTGTACAAACTATCTTACCTATTGAAATTTATTGTGTTTTTATTATTATGTGCTTTATCTTATTGGTGTTTTTTGCACTGCATTGGATGCTGAGTAATAATTATTTTGTTCCCCTTTACATTTGTGTACTGGAAATGACATTAAACAATCTTGATTCTTGAATCTCAGGAATTAATAAACAAAAATCAAGCATAGGTTGTGATGATAGCATCTCAAAATTGATTCTAGCTTTTTCGTCATTTACACAGTCAGGAATGTGATTGGTGATCCACAACATCTTGCACACTCACCCTGAGAAACTACTGTTTCTCACACAAACTTAATGGATGTGTAAAACAAATGAATTTATCTACGTATACACAGACAATTTACTGCACGTTCTGGGCATCTGGATATTGGCATAGAATGACTGGAGTGTTGCTGGTTCTACCTTGTTGGATAAGCAATGACTGTAGTCAGGAGGAAATAAGTTGCAGAAAGGTCACTTTCGACCATCACTTTCCGGTCACGAATGGACTAGATGTTCAGATGGTTTCTGATGTAAGATTTTTTTGCCCATTTAAAAGCAAGAGCTGACAATTTGTTGAAAAGTTGTGAAACTCCTTTTATTTTATGATCAGAGACAGATTAACCCTTTGATATTACAAACAGTGCAAAAGTTGGTGATATGAGCTGGGAGATTTCATCCCTCTTGTAGGTCAACTTTACCCAAAATCCTGGGTGCATGGCTCTCAAACAGCAAAGTCAATGCCACAAATTTTGGAAGATTTCAGGCTGTTCTTTCAATGCTGCCCCTGAAAGTGTCTAATACTTAATCATATCTACAAATTGCACTTCTGCTCCTTGCCCATGTTATTTCGACCACATCCCAAACCAACAAACCTCTAACAAAGAAAGACTAGGGAAGCAGGTTTATGGGAACTCCACACACTGCACACAGCGGGTGTTCCTCCAAGTCGCACACCATGCTGATATGGAAACATAATAGCCACTCCATCGCTAAATGTTTCTGTGTTCTTGTCCTTTCTATTGGTGGATATGGATCTGGGACAAGCAACTAGAGTTGCCTCGTAAATTTTGTAAAATACAGCCTCAGACACTGCGTGAGGAACTGCTGGAGAATGTCCTGGAGCCAAAATATCTGAGGTCTCACATCCAACACATCAGTTCGAAGTTTTGTAGCTCTGATCATGGCAAAACTCAGAATGAACAAAAGCGACAAATTAGTTGGTCAGACTAATCTGACTGCACGTGCTGTGCATTTGGTGAACAACTCAGACAACGATATTGAAATTTCTTCCCTATCAGCACAATTAACAGGACTATGGTGCTTCAACAGGTAGTTCTCCTCCAGCTGATCGAGAAGATACCCATTTTTCACAAACAAAAAGTGGACAGGCTTGTGAAGTTACTTGACGCATTATTTTCAACCTCAGGGGAGCATAACTGTGTGTTACTTTCTCTAGCTGGTCAGAAAGAGTTTGCAAATAAAAAGCTATGACTCCCAGCTGCCCAAAAATTCTGATCAACACACACTGCTCACATAGGGTAAAGTGTACGATGTTGGAAGCTACCTGAAACTCTCACACGTTCAAAAGGCTTACAAGAGGGCCGCAACATCACTCCCTCTTGCTTTCACACACACACAAGTTGCTGGATGACAGAAATGATCATTTTGTGACCAAATTTGTGGAAAATACAAAGATTGGTGGAGGGACAGGTAGTGTTGAGAAAACAGGGATTCTGCAGAAGCACTTAGGCAGATTAGGGGAAAACACAAAGAAGTGGCAGATGGAATACAATGCCGGGAAGTGTATGGTCATGAACTGTGATGGACTATTTTCTAAATGGGGAGCAAATTCAGAAATTTGAGGTGCAAGGGGATTTGGGAGCCTTAGTGCAGGATTGGCTAATGGTTAAATTGCAGGTTGAGTTAGTAGTAAGGAAGGCAAATCAAATATTCAGGAGGACTAGAATATAAAAGCAAGAGTGTAATGCCGAGGTTTTATAAGGCATTGGTCAGATCAGATCAGAGCAGTTTTAGACACCTTAACTGAGAAACGATGTGCTAGCATACAGAAAGTCTAGAGGTGGTTTATGAGAACAACTCCGAGAATGAAAGCTTGATGGCTTTCAAGAAATGCTTGATGGCTCTGGGCCTGTACTCATTGAAGTTTTGAAGAGTGGAGGGGAGATCTCATTGAAACCCACTGAATGTTGAAAGGCTTAAACAGAATGAATATGGAGAGGATGTTTCCACCAGTGGGAGTCTAGTACCAGAGGGTAGAGCCTCAGAATAGAAGGACATCCCTTGAAACAGATGAAGAGAAAATTTTATAGACAGAGGGTAGTGAATCTGTGGAATTAATTCCCATGGATAGCTGTGAAAGCCAAGTTATTGAGTATATTTAAAGCAAAGGTTGACAGGTTCTTGATTAGTAAGGGTGTCAAAGGTTGTATGGTGCAAGTATAAGGTTAAGAGGGAAAATAAATGTCATGATCAAATGACAGAGCAGACTAACACCTCTCCTATGTTTTATGGTCTAGTGAGGGATTTTCCAGGGGAATGGTATCATTCCTAAGGACATCCACAATGGTCTTACTTTGTGCAAGATATGCCACTGAGGAATTTCCCATTGACGTCAATTGATTGTAGTTTTCATTAGGGCTCCTTAATACCACACTTGGCTAAAGGCAGCCTTGATGTCCCTCCTCAATGAGGAACTTTAAATTTCTGATCCTCTCCACCTCTGATCCCCTGATAAGGACTAGCTCATGGACCTCCGGTTTCAACATTTAAGTCATCTCCTCTTGTCTATGGAGGGATCTAAGCTGCTCTTTTTAGCATGTCACTGAACATGGCTGCTGGTGCATCAATTTCATCAGGCATGTGAAATGCTGATCTCAGCTATCATGATGAAAATGTTCCTGTGGACTTCTTCCTTGCTGTTTAATAGTTCACTACTACTCATGACTAGACAGAGTTATTGAGAAGTACAGCACAGAAACAGGCCCTTCAGCCCATCTAGTCCATGCTGAAACCATTCAAACTACCTACACTCATATCCTTAATATCCACTTACCAATCCAAACTTCTCAAACGTTTAAATCAAGCTTATATGCCTCACTTGTGCTGGCAGCTCATTCTGTACGAGGCAGGACTGCAAAGTTTTGATCTTATCAAGTGGTTGTTAGACTGCCTGTCTGCTTTATGCTGCTTTTGCTGTTTATTGTTGGTTGAAACATTTACTGATAGTCTTGTTCATGTGGCATGACCGTTGCCTGCAATATCGGGTGGTCAACATGGAGAACCAGTGGACACAGCTGATAACTGGAAGGAGGTTCCCTTATCCACGACAGCAATCTACACCTTTTCACCTGCGTAACAGTATGTCGCACCACTGCTGCAATAGAAAGTAACCTGCAATATGCATTTTGTCTGAAGACAGTGATTCTTTGAGCATAGCCACATCAGAATGCTGACTGAATTATTTGTGGGTTGGCTCTCCTAATTTAGACATCAGTTTACAGAAGTGAAGCTTCTCTATTTAATTTCAGTTTCCTTTCACCCAACGGTTGCAAGCGGTGGCCTAATTATCTATAAATGATGAGGGTATAAGCTGTTATTCCCACAAACAAAAGTTAGATCTTCATTAAGTCACAGATAATTGTAAATCATTTCATACAGTCTTTGTTGGCGTGATAATTGAGTTAATCATTAGAATTTGTCTCTTACTGAAATCTAGGCTTAGGGATTTCAACTTTACATGGTATAATTTTCCAGTGCAGGTGATGAGACCCCATTTCAGGAATTCAGTTAATGAGACCCTGGGAGGAGCAGTGTGGAGGCACAGTCAGAAGGCTAGTGCTGAGGTATAGACAGGACCAGCCAACTCCAGACTGTAACAGTATGGACCAAAATCCAGAAATTAAGTGAGCATGGATTTTATTGACATCAAGTCAACGCCAAGAGGATAGCACAATGGCACAGCAGTTAGCGCTGCTGCCACACAGCCCCAGTCCCCCAATTTTGATGCTGATCTCAGTGCTGACAGCGAGGGGTTTGCATGCTCTCTTTGTGACTGCATGGATTTCTCCAGGTGCACTAGTTTTTCTCATGTCCCAAAAACATGCAAGCACACAGTCATTATCAATTGCTTCATGTAAATTGTGTTCATTTCTCCTGATCATAAGAAGAAGAATACGCAAACTTTTGTGAGGATGCACAGGAGACTTGACACGAGATTGTCAGAGTTTGGAGAGCATTCTGAGGAGGAAAGGTTGAGCAAGCTAGGACTTTTCTCTTTGGAACAAAGAAGGATGAGATGCAACTTGATAGAGGTACATAAAATGACAAGAGACAGAGAGAGTTCACAGCTAGAGAATTTTTCCCAGGGCGGAAATGGATAACACAAGAGCACACAGTTTTAAGGTGATTGGAGGAAGGTGTAGAAAATGTCTAGGGTTTACACAGAGAATGCTGAGTACATGGAATGCCCTGGCAGGAGTACATTAGGGACATTTCAGAGATTCCTGGATAGGTACATGGATGAAAGAAAAATGGATGAGTATGTAGGAGGGAAGGGTTATAGTGACTTTGGTTAAAAGCACACATTATGGGCTGGAGGACCCATCCTGTGCAATGATCTACATTCCAGATACACTGAGAAAATTTTTATCAGAAGGACTACATCAGTTCAAGATGGCAACTCACCCCCACCTAATAAAGAAATCTTCTTCCCAGAAATGAATAAATTGCTCAGAGTGACATGAACAGAATTTGCTCAACCTACTAAAAGCATAAGTTCAACCTCAGGAAGCTGCCTGATTCTTCCACGTGACAATCTGTCCTCTGTGAGCAACAGGAGCTACCCAGGGATTGTGCAGGAGGAGGTTGGCATATTGTATGGAAGGAGGATCTGAGGATTACACTACCAAACTGTTGCTCAATTTACCAGTGGGGCAGTTCTCCTAATTTAGACACCATCACACAGAAGTGATACTTGGTTTATTCTCCTTTTCTAATTTAGCCCAAATGTGAGCTGCACAGGGGCAAAGTGCAAGTGGACCCTGCAGTCACAATTGTCCACTTTTTCAAAGCAATGCAGTGGGCATGACCTTGTAAGAGGAATTCACTTCCGTTGCCCAAGTACTTCTTTGTTCAGATTGGGGCATTATATAGATTCCAATCACTGACACATTTAAGATTCCTACATTGTCAGACAAAACACATTCTCAGTTCAAGGAATGAGGTTCCTTATCAGATTTAACCAAAATTCAGAGCAGTAACCATCCTGAGGAAGCCCTGAACTGTGGGAGGGTTGTGAGGAGGGCAGCACAGAGGGAGTACTGCAATGCATGCAAATGTTACAAATGTTAAAACCTCATCTGTCCTTTCCATTGAACGTCTAACATCAATTTTTATTAGTTTATTTTACAAACTCTCTAGAAGAGCAAGATAGTTTTCCCTTTTCTGACTAAAGTCAATGTTTGACACAATCACACCATCAGTTTGAATCAAAAAGCTGCAAAATCTAGATTTCTGTAACTCCCTCTGCAATTGGATCCTTGACTTCCTTACCAGGAGATCACAGTCTGAGGATCAGAAATGTTCCCGCTAACAACACCGCGTACCTCAAGGGCATGCGCTTAGCCCACTGTTCATCTCACTCTACACTCTACATTCAAGACTGCTCAAACACTATCTATGAAATTGTCAACGGCACAACAATTGTTGGTAGATGCTGACAAGGAGGCATACAGACAAGATAGATCATCTGGTTGAGTGCTGTTGCTGTTGCACTCAACATCAGTAAAACCAAAGCAAACAACGGAACACCAGTCCTCACAGAGGGATTACAAATGGTAGGGGGAGCAGTTCCAAATGCCGATTCTCTAAGGATCTATCCTGGGTTCAACATACGGATGCTAAGGTTTTCACAACAGTGGCTATATTTCATTAGGAGTTTGAGAAATGGTGTTGTCACCAAAGTCACTTCTAAATTTCTTTGGATAAATTGTGAAGAGCATTCTAACTGGTTGTATCATTAAATGAGTGTGGAGGGGCCACTGCATAGGATTGGAAAAAGCTGGCGATAATTGTTAACTCAGCCAACTTCATCTTGGCCATTAACCTCCTCAGCATCCAGGATACCTTCAAAAGGCTATACCTCTCAAGGAGGCATCCATCATTAAGGACCTCCATCACTGAGGACATGATCTCTTCTCATTGCCACCATCGAGCATCAAGGGGGTGGTACAGGAGTCTAAATCACACATCCAACATTTCAGGAACTGCTCCATCCCCTCAGCCATCAGATTTCTGAATGGACAATAAACCCATGTACAGTTCCTCAGTAACACCCACAAAATGGTGGAAGAACTCCACAGGTCAGGCAGTATCTATGGAAATGAATAAACAGTCAACATTTTGGGCCGAGACCCTTCTTAAGGACTGGAAAGCAAGGAGGAAGATGCTGGAATAATAAGGTAGGGAGAGGGGAAGGTCACTAGTTGGAAGGTGATAGGTAAAGTCAGGTGGGTGGGGAAGTTAGAGCTGGAGAAGAAGGAATCTGATAGAAGAGGAGAGTAGGCCATAGGAGAAAGGGGACCCAGGGGGTAAGCAATAGGCAGGTGAAAAAAACTAAAAGGCCAGGGTGGGGAACAGAGGAAGAGGGGAGATGGAGGGAATTTTTTTTACTGGAAAGAGAAAACAATAATCATGCCATCAGTTTGGAGGCTACCAAGATGTTGCCCCTCCAAGGTGTTGCTCCTCCACCCTGAAGGTGGCCTCATCTTGGCACAAGAGGAGGCCGTGAGATGATATGTTAAACAGGAATGGGAATCAGAAATAAAATGTTCTGCCTCCGGGAAGAGGAGCTCGATGAAGTGATGCCCCAGTTTACGATGGCTCTCACCAGTATAGAGGAGGCTGCATTAGGAGCACCAGACACAATAGCCAATCCCAGTAGATTTGCGGACAAAGTGGTTCCTCATCTCCAAGGACCACAGAATGAAATATCCCTGCAGAATGTAGAGGGGGCAGAAGTGAAACTATGTTTAGTAGTAGGATCCCTCTGGAGATGGCAGAAGTTGTGGAGGATGATATGTTGGATGGGAAGGCTCATGGGTAAGGAGAAGAGGAACTCTATCACTATTAAGGCAGCAGGAAGATGGGGTGAGCGCAAATGTTTGGAAAATGGCAGACATATGGGTGACGCAGAATCAATAGTGGAGGGAGGGAAACCCCATTCTTTGAAGTATTTTCCCTCTTTCTGCACTAATTTATATATATATATATACTGTACTTATCATAATTTATAGTTGTTATTAGTATCTATTGCAATGTACTGCAGCACAAAATAACAAATTTCATGTCATGTGCTGGTGATATTAAACCTGATTCTGATTCTCCAGTTCTCTGCATTAACTATGTAATCAAGTAACCAACATTAGTCAAGGGTCACTGTCTGTGGACAAATTGGTCATCCGGTCACTGAATCACAAAGGCGTCTAGATTTTACAATTTCCTGTTAGTTATCGGGCTTCAAAATGTCCTGAGGTGGTGAAAGGGCCAGAGAAACTATGTTTGCTCCATGGTCTATCTTTACAAGACAGAACCTCTCATCACAGAGTCAAATTAATCTGCAGACATTAAATAGCTGTTTGAATCTCTGAATAACTCTTCTCTATTTTAGATTCAGAGCAGAAAACCGACAGAACATCTGGGACTGGATAATAATTAGGAAGTTGTACTTTCTCAATATACCATGAACATCAGTTTGGATGTATAGCAGTGTGCAAAGGCTGTCAGCACAACTAGCGTGCCCAAGACGTTTGCACAGTACTGTGTTTGTCATTGTGGAGCAGAGAGGGAGTTTGTTAATCTGGCACAAGCAGAAGATATTGGGAATTATGAGGGCGAAGAACCACAGGAGGGCTTTGGGACAGGGTGCAGAGAAGGAGTGCCAGTGGCAAAAGTAGCCCAGCTGTAGACATTCCCAGCCTTGAGATACCAAGTAAGAGTCCTTGATTCCAAACAACTGGCTAATTGATCATTACAAAATGTTTCTCTGGTGCTTCCTGCTCCCTCCCCTCTCCCTTCTTCTTTTCCCAACCATGATTCTCCTCCCACTTTTCCACTCTCAGTCCTCAATGGAGACGTACATCAGAATCAGGCTTATCATCACTCATGTCATTTTTTTTGGTGGCAGCACTATATAAAATTGCTACAGCACTAAATATGCATGCTTAACACTTTTGCACCCCACTGTGTTTACCAGTGACAATCCTTCTACAAGATCATTCTTAGTGAGGAGAAGTGGGGATGTATTTCAGCAAGGACTCAGTGAACTGACTCACACCAATATCTCAGCTTTAAATCAACTGCCCATCTCTTAAATCTACACCTAATTCCTAGTCTGACCACACAAAAAATCCATTCCTTTCCATTAGAAACAGCCTCCACATTTCCAAGCCTCCATGCCTAAAACCATCTTTCAAAGCTGCTCACCTCTGAATACTTTCTCACTTCCTCTCAGCCTTCATCACCAGTCCCTGTTGCTTTCTCCAGGTCCTACAACCATCCCTATCTTTGCAGCTTCCTCAGATACAACAACCTTCACCATCTTTGCAAACTCCCCAACACAGGGTCACCATCCCTTTCTATCTTCATAGCCTCCTGTAGGGCCAACACCCCACCTTACTCTGTAAATCTGTTTTCAGTTTTAACAGTCCATATCTGTAGAAGGAGCTTTGACCAGCGACCGATCCAAACATCAGAAGCTTTGAGAGGAGGGATTTCAATGAGGTGCACTGAGGATAAAATGCAGCCGCAGCTTGGTACAGAGAAAAGGAGCTTCAAGGTGCAAAGAAAAAGCTTTCTCAAGTACGTAAAAAATAAAAGAGAGGAGAGTGGATATAGAACCGCTAGAAAATAAGACTGGAGAATTAATAACAGGGGGAAAGGAGATGGCTAATGAACTAAATAAGTATTTTACATCGGTCTTCACCGTGAAAGACACGAGCAGAGTACCAGAATGGACCCTTGGGTTCTGAAGGAAGTAGCTGGAAAGATTGCAGAGGCACTAACAATGATCTTTCAAGAATTGATAGATTTTGGCATTGTACAGGATGAATGGAAAAATGCAAATGTTACTCGGCTATTTAAGAAGAGTGGGAGGCAGCAGAAAGGAAACTGTAGACCTGTTGGCCTGACATCTGTGGTTGGAAAGTTGTCGGAATCGATAGCTAGGGACGAGATTACGGAATACTTGGAGGCACATGACAAGATAGGCCAAAGCCAGCATGATTTACTTAAAGGAAAAACCTGCCTGATTAACCTACTGCAAATTTTTGAAGAAATTACAAGCCGGGTAGGCAAAGGAGATGCAGTGGATGTGGATTTTCAGAAGGCCTTTGACAAGGTGCTGCATAGGAGGCTAATTAGCAAGGTAAGAACCCATGGAATTACAGGGAAGTTACTAGCATGGGTGGAGCATTGGTTGATCGGCAGAAAGCAGAGAGTGGGAATAAAGGGATCCCATTCTGGCTGGCCGCCGGTTACCAGTGGAGTTCCACAGGGGTCGGTGTTGGGTCCGCTGCTTTTTACGATGTATGTCAATGATTTGGATTATGGGATTGATGAACTTGTGGCTAAATTTGTCGACAATACAAAGATCGGTGGAGGAGCGGGTAGTGTTGAGGAAACAGAGAGCCTGCAGAGAGTTTAGGGGAATAGGCAAAGAAGTGGCAAATTAAATACACTGTTAGAAAGTGTATGGTCATGCACTTTGGTGGAAGAAATAAACAGGCAGACTATTCTTGAGAGAGTACAGAGGAGATTTACTAAAATGTTGCCTGGGTTTCATCACCTAAGTTACAGAGAAAGGTTGAACAAGTTAGATCTTTATTATTTGGAGCGTAGAAGGTTGAGGGGGGACTTGATAGAGGTGTTTAAAATTATGAGGGGGATTGATAGAGTTGACGTGGATAGGCTTTTTCCATTGAGAGTGGGGAAGATTCAAACAAGAGGACATGAGTTGAGAGTTAAAGGGCAAAAGTTTAGGGGTAACATGAGGGGGAACTTTTTTACTCAGAGAGTGGTAGCTGTGTGGAACGAGCTTCCAGCAGAAGTGGTTGAGGCAGGTTCAATGTTGTTGTTTAAAGTTAAATTGGATAGATATATGGACAGGAGAGGAATGGAGGGTTATGGGCTGAGTGCAGGTCAGTGGGACTAGGTGAGAGTAAGAGTTCGGCACGGACTAGAAGAGCCGAGATGGCCTGTTTCCGTGCTGTAATTGTTATATGGTTATATGGTTATTATTTGTATGGAGAGAGAATTCAAAGCACAGAGATGCAAAGGGACTTGGGAGTCATTGTGCAGGATACCCTCAAGGTTAACCTCCAGGCTGAGTCAGTGGTGAAGAAGGTGAATGCAATGTTGGTATTCATTTCCAGAGGTATAGAATATAAGAGCAGGGATGTGATGTTGAGGCTCTGTGGCACTCGTGAGACCACACTTGGAGTATTGCACGCAGTTTTAGAAACATAGAAAACCTACAGCACAATACAGGCCTTTCGGCCCACAAAGTTGTGCCGAACATGTCCCTACCATAGAAATTACTAGGCTTACCCATAGCCCTCAATTTTTCTAAGCTCCATGTACCTATCCAGGAGTCTCTTAAAAGACCCTATCGTATCCGCCTCCACCACCGTTGCCGGCAGCCCACCAAACGCACACACCACTCTCTGAGTAAAAAACCTATCCCGATATCTCCTCTGTACCTACTCCGCAGCACCTTAAACCTGTGTCCTCTTGTGGCAACCATTTCAGCCCTTGGAAAAAGTCTCTGACTATCCACACGATCAATGCCTCTCATCATCTTATACACCTCTATCAGGTCACCTCTCATCCTCCGTCGCTCCAAGGAGAAAAGGCCAAGTTCACTCAACCTATTCTCATAAGGCATGCTCCCCAATCAAGGTTAACATCCTTGTAAATCTCCTCTGCACCCTTTCTATGGCTTCCACATCCTTCCTGTAGTGAGGCAACCAGAACTGAGCACAGTACTCCAAGTGGGGTCTGACTAGGGTCCTATATAGCTGCAACATTACCTCTCGGCTCCTAAATTCAATTCCATGATTGATGAAGGCCAATGCTCTGTATGCCTTCACAGAGCCAACCTGCGCAGCTGCTTTGAGTGTCTGATGGACTCGGACCCCAAGATCCCTCTGATCCTCCACACTGCCAAGAGTCTTAACATTAATACTATTTTCTTTCTTTTTAAATCTTTTTATTGAGTAAGTATACAAAAAAGGTAAGCCATATAAACATTAATACAATGTTAAAGTATAATAAAATTCCAAAAGATAACAATACCAAAAAGAAAATACTACAAACAATGTAATTTAAGCATAAGAAACCAAGATAACATAATAGTATACTAGATTTTATATATATCAATGGAAAAAAAGAGAAAAAAAACCCCAAAAAAAAAACCCACCGTGCAACTAACTAAAAGCAAAGCAAAGCAATGGGCTAACTTGAAACCAAACAGAGTTAAACTTAAAATCACGTCCTCAATCCCGACCTCCATTAAAACAGTGAAGAGAAAACAAGAAGGGTAAATATTACATTAAATGAAAATATCGAATAAAAGGTCCCCAAATCTGTTCAAATTTAAATGAAGAATCATAAAGGTTACTTCTAATTTTCTCCAGATTCAAACATAAAATCGTCTGAGAAAACCAAAAAAAGGTAGTTGGAGCATTAAGCTCTTTCCAATGTTGTAAAATACATCTTTTCGCCATTAAAGTAAGAAATGCAATCATTCTACGGGCTGAAGGGGAAAGATTACTAGAAATTTTAGGTAGTCCAAAGATAGCAGTAATAGGGTGAGGAGAGATATCTATATTTAATACCTTAGAAATAATATTGAAAATATCTCTCCAAAAAGTTTCCAAAGTAGGGCAAGACCAAAACATATGAGTTAAAGAGGCTATCTGCCCCGAACATCTATCACAGAAAGGATTAATATGCGAGTAAAAACGCGCTAACTTATCTTTGGACATATGTGCTCTATGAACCACTTTAAATTGAATTAGGGAATGTTTAGCACAAATAGAGGAAGTATTAACTAATTGTAAAATCTGCCCCCAATCATCCACAGAAATGGTAAGCCCCAATTCCTGTTCCCAATCTACCCTAATCTTATCAAATGGAGCTTTCCTAAGTTTCATAATAATATTATAAATCATAGCCGATGCACCTTTCTGACATGGATTAAGGTTAATTATCGAATCTAAAATATATATAGGAGGAAGCATTGGAAAGGAAATAAGTATAGTACTTAGGAAATTTCTAACTTGTAAATATCTAAAAAAATGTATTCTTGATAAGTTATATTTGTTAGATAATTGTTCAAAAGACATAAGGGAACCATCTAAAAATAAATCCAAAAACCGTAAAATACCCTTAGTCTTCCAAGTTTGAAAAGCGCGATCCGTAAAAGAGGGAGGAAAAAATATGTTACCTAAAATAGGAATCGCTAACCCGAATTGATTAAGATCAAAAAATTTTCTGAATTGAAACCAAATGCGCAAAGCATATTTAACTATCGGGTTAGAGACCTGCTTAAGACGTTTCGAATCAAAAGGAAGAGAGGAACCTAAAATAGAACCAAGTGTATAACCCTGAACAGATTGTAATTCCAATGCTACCCATTTAGGAATAAATAGTATGTCCCGATCAAGTAACCAAAATTTCATATGTCGAATATTAATAGCCCAATAATAAAATCTAAAGTTAGGTAATGCTAAACCTCCATCTCTCTTAGCTTTCTGTAAATGTATTTTACCCAGTCTCGGATTCTTGTTCTGCCAAATAAATGAAGAAATTTTAGAGTCAACTTTATCAAAAAAAGATTTAGGAACGAAAATTGGTAATGCCTGAAACACATATAAAAATTTTGGCAAAAAAAACATCTTAACTGCATTAATACGACCAATCAAAGTTAAATATAAGGGAAACCATTTAGATGAAAGTTGAGTAATATGGTCTATTAATGGTAAAAAGTTAGTCTTAAATAAATCTTTATGTTTACAAGTAATTTTAATCCCAAGATATGAAAAGTAATTATTAATCAATTTAAATGGAAATTTATAATATAAGGGAAGATGTTTATTAATCGGAAAAAGTTCACTCTTACTAAGATTTAATTTATAACCTGAGAAAAGACCAAATTGTGCTAATAACTCTAAAACAGCAGGAATGGATCTCTCAGGATTAGAAATATATAAAAGTAAATCATCAGCATAGAGTGATAATTTATGGGACTTTAATCCCCGAGTTATCCCAGTAATATTTAAAGATTCTCGAATAGCAATTGCAAGAGGTTCTAATGCAATATCAAATAATAGGGGACTAAGAGGACAGCCTTGTCGAGTACCACGAAAGAGAGGAAAAAAAGGTGAGTTTAAGGAGTTAGTACGAACCGAGGCTACAGGGGAGTAATATAACAGTTTAATCCAGGATATAAATTTCAAGCTAAAATTAAACATTTCAAGCACCTTAAATAAATAAGGCCATTCTACTCTATCAAAAGCTTTCTCGGCATCTAAAGAAATAACACACTCAGGAACATTTTGTGAGGGAGTATAAACGATATTTAACAATGTACGAATATTATAAAAAGAGTAACGACCTTTAATAAAACCCGTTTGGTCTTCCGAAATAATAGAAGGAAGTACTTTTTCTAGTCTATTTGCTAATAACTTAGAAAAAACTTTAGAATCAACATTTAATAAAGATATTGGTCTATAAGATGCACATTGAGCAGGGTCTTTATCCTTCTTTAGTATTAAAGAAATTGATGCTCTATTAAAAGATTCCGGAAGTTTACCAAGTTTCAAAGAAGCCTCAAAAACCTTATAGAGCCAAGGAATCAATAAAGAAGCAAAACATTTATAAAATTCAACGGTAAACCCATCAGGGCCAGGAGCTTTCCCCAGATTCATAGAAAAAATAATATTCTTAATCTCATCCATTGTAATGGAAGTATCTAATAAAGAAGACATATCCTGTGAAATCAGAGGGAAGTCTAACTTATCTAAAAAATCATTCATATATTTAGAATCTCGAGGAGACTCTGATTGGTATAAAGAAGAATAAAAATCACAAAAGGTTTGATTAATCCCCACATGATCCAATATCAATCGATCATTTTGGTTATAAATCTGATTGATTTGAGATTTAACATAATTAGATTTCAATTGATTAGCCAGCAGCTTGCCAATTTTATCACTGTGAACATAAAAATCACTTCTTGTTTTCTTTAATTGGTTTACAATCGAGGACGAGAGTAGTAAACTGTGTTCCATTTGAAGTTCAGTTCTTTGTTTGTATAGCTCCTCAGAAGGAGCCATAACATATTTCTTATCAATTTCTTTAATCTATTCATGAGTTTGAGGTTTATTGTGGTTTTTTTTAATATATACTTTCCGGCTTTTGTTCTGTTCTGTGTGTATTTTAATTGAGCTAACTTTTTTTTACTTATTTTTTTTACTGTTTTACAATTAGCTGATCCTTTTCATATTTATACCTTTTTTTTAGGGAGCGTATACCGGAAGTCATGGGGGTAGTTTTAGCGCTTGCTTCTTTCTGGCGGGTCTGCTTTAGATTTCGCCTTGGGGTCCTGGGGTGGGGGGCGGTGGGCGGGGCTTCACGTTTTAGTTTGTTTCTCTTTGGGCTATATACATTATTGAAGTATTGGTTACGTCCTTTTCCCCGGTATCTTTTGTATGTTCTGTTTCCTCTCCGGGTCTGTGGGTCGCGCCTATTGTCAATCCTCTTTGTTATGGGTTGACTTTAGGATTTATGGAGTCTATTATTAATTTTGTCTCCTGGAATACTAATGGTCTTAATCATCCTATTAAAAGGAAAAAAGTTTTTAAAGTGTTCCGGAGACTTAAAGCACAAATTTTATTTTTACAAGAGACCCATGTACGGAGGGGGGACAGACTACGTTTTTTCAAATTTTGGAAGGGACAACAATTTCATTCGAACTCCAATGCTAAGATTCGAGGCGTCTCTATCTTTATAGACTCCTCAGTTACTTTTATACAACAGGATATTATCTCTGATCCGAATGGTAGATTTTTATTGGTTAGTGGTTTATTATTTAATAAAAAAGTAGTTTTGGTTAATGTTTATGCTCCTAATATGGATTGTCCGGAATTTTATAAATCATTGTTTGATCAGTTTCCGAATTTGAACGAGTTTTCATTGATTTGGGGCGGAGATCTTAATACCTGTTTATCTCCAGCTTTGGACCGTTCGGCTCCTTTACGGACTTTACCTAATAAATCTGCAAATTTGATTAATTTTTTCCTTTCTGATTCTGGGTCGACGGACATTTGGCGTTTTCTGCATCCTCAGGAAAAAGATTTTTCCTTCTTTTCACATGTTCATCATTCCTATTCAAGAATTGATTATTTTTTCATTGATTCTCGTCTCATTTCTTCAGTGATTAAATGTGATTATGATTCTATAACCATTTCGGATCATGCTCCACTTAAGCTTTCTATTAAAATTATGGCCAATATACCAAACAATAGACAATGGCGTTTTAATTCGCTGTTGCTTCAGGACTCGGACTTTGTTAATTTTATGAATGAACAGATTGAGCTTTTTTTTACAATTAACCATACAGAAGATATTTCGGTTAACACTCTTTGGGACACTTTTAAAGCCTATATTCGGGGTCAGATTATTTCGTATTCCGTTGCTTTGAGGAAGAAACAGAAGCAGGAGGAGATGGTAATTGTGGACAAGATTAAACATTAATACTATTTTCTGCCATCATATTTGACCTAGCAAAATGAACCACTACACACTTATCTGAGTCGAACTCCATCTGCCACTTCTCAGCCCAGTTTTGCATCCTATCAATGTCCCATTGTAACCTTTGACAGCCCTCCACAATATCCACAACAGTTCCAACCTTTGTGTCATCAGCAAACTTACTAACCTATCCCTCCACTTCCTCATCCAAGTCATTTCTAAAAACCGCAAAGAGTAAGGGTCTCAGAACAGATCCTTGAGGCACACCACTGGTCACCAACCTCCATGCAGAGTATGACCCGTCTACAACCACACTTTGCCTTCTGTGGGCAAGCCAGTTCTGGGTCCACAAAGCAATGTCCCCTTGGATCCCATTCCTCCTTACTTTCTCAATAAGCCTTGCATGAGGTACCTTATCAAATGCCTTGCTGAAATCCATATACACTACATCTACTGCTCATCCTTCATCAAAGTCATGTCCTCAAAAAATTCGGTCAGGCTCGTAAGGCACAACCTGCCCTTGACAAAGCCATGCTGACTATTCCTTTTTTTTTGTAATTTATTTTTTATTGGATTTCATCATCAAACAAACATTTCCATAAGATGTATTTCAGATACTGTACATATATATCATATAATCATATTTGTCACAAATCTCCACATAATATTTATCTGAGGTATACACCTATAGAAAGGAAAGAAAGAACAATCGAAGGAAGAAAACTATGTATAGAGTGGGGAGTGATCTTTTTTACAACATATTCATTGACTTGTGAGAATAAAAGTTGAGGTGTTATGTAGTTAAACCATTTTTTCCAGTATGAATAAAATTGTTCCAACTTATGATTAACAGATGCTGTTATCTTCTCCATTTTGTAAATGTCCATTGTAATTTCCATACATACATTTAAAGTTGGGCTCTCCTGAGATAACCATTAATAAACATAACAATAAATAGTAAAACACAACAGCCACATGTCAGTCAAAATCAAGTTATAAGTGTCCAGTGCAAGTTAAAAGTGTCCAAAGCAGAGTCAGGTAGAGCAGCTATTTAGCAGTCTGACTGCCTGTGGGAGGAAGCTGTTTAGTAGCCTTGTGGTTTTAGTTTTGATGCTCCTGTAATGTTTATCTGATGGCAGAAGAACAAACAGTTCATGGAGAGGGTGTGAGGGGTCTTTAATGATGTACCATATCTTCTGGAGGCATCGACTCTGAAAGAGGTCTTGGACAGAAGGTAGGGAGACCCCCTAACCACCCTCTGCAAGGCTTTTTTGTCGACAGCACTGCAGCTGGAGTACCAGGTTGTGATGCAAAAGGTCAGCACACTCTCAACCACGCCTCTGCAGAATGTAGTTAAGATGTTAGTGGGGAGTGATGCTTGTTTAAGCTTCCTCAGAAAGTGCAATCTCTGCTGGGCCCGTTTCACAATTACAGTGGTGTTCCTGGACCAGGTGAGATTGTCCGAGATCTGCACCCCAAGGAACTTGATGTTTTCCACTCTCTTCACTGTGGAGCTGCTGATGCTGAGGGTTGTGTGCTCAGGCTGAGACCGTCTGAAATCGACGATCATCTCCTTGGTTTTGGTCACACTAAGCATCAAGTTGTTATCCCTGCACCAGCTCTCTAGGTGTTTGACCTCCTCCCTGTACATTGTTTCATCATTTTTGCTGATGAGCCCCACCACTGTGGTATCATCTGCAAATTTAATGATCAGGTTCTCCTTGAATCTGGCTGTGTTAGCAGTGTAAACAGCAATGGGCTAAGCACACAGCCTTGTAGGGATCCAGTGCTCAGTGTGATATTCATTAAATATTTATATCTTTTCAACCGTTCTTGAGGTATATACCCAAAATATATGGTCTTACTCTCTAAGGGTATTTCACATTCAAAGATGTCTTGTAGGGCATTATGTATCCCACTCCAATAGTCTTTGATAGCGGGGCATTCCCAGAAAATATGATAATGATTTGCATTTTGATTTCCACAGTTTCTCCAGCAAGCAGTGGGGTTACTATTATAATGGGATTTCTGAGAGGGTGTAATAAAATATCTTATCAAGTTTTTCCATCCAAACTCCCTCCATTTCGGTGAACTGGTACACTTCCATTGCTACCTCCATATTATTGTCCAGTCTTCCTCAGATATTATTATCCCTCCTTCCTTCTCCCATTTTGTTTTAATGTATGAAGTCGAATGTGTTTTAAGATTTGACGAGCCCTTATGAACGCTTGAAATTATTCTACTACCGTTGTCTGAATTATATGCTTTTCTAAATAGCTCTATCAAACATATACTTGCCTTAGTTACAGTTTTAACCGTCCTATTAACATACTGTCGCATCTGTAAAAACTGGTAAAAGTCTTGTTTTTCTAATAAGTGTTTCTGTTCGAGCATTTCAAAACTGAACAGTGTTCCTTCTTTCATGATATGAAAGCTGTTATTCCTTTAGCTGTGCAGTCCTTAATCTAGCATCCAGTTTATTAGGCCTAAAATCTGAGTCATATGCACACCATTTAAGAATTGCAATGTCTCTCTCTAGTTTATATTCTTTTAAAATAGTTTTCCATATTTTAAGAGTCCATTTCACCCACGGGTTGTCAATATTATTTATTTAACTTTGTAGGTTGTTATCAGCCAAAATTGCCTGTATGGAGATAGAAAGTATCCTCTCTTCAATGTTTTTCCATTGAGCATCATATGATGGGTTGCACCAACATATCACAGCTCTCAACTGTGCTGCAAAATAATAATCTCTAAGAGAAGGTAGGCCCCATCCACCCTTTTCCTTGGCTAATTGCGAAGTTTTGAGACGAACCCTAGGCCTTTTACCTTGCCATATATATCTTGATAACATCTTGTTCCATTCATTGAATTGATTTTGGTTAATCTCTATTGGTAGGGTCTGAAAGAGATATAATAGTCTGGGCAGTATATTCATTTTAATAGATTCAATCCTTGAACTGAGACCTAGAAAAGGAATTAGGTTCCATCTTGTTATATCTTCCTTAATTTTTTTTGTATATAGGCTGATAATTGCATTCTGATAATTTTGACAAATCTTTTGGCATAATGATGCCCAAATATTTGACGGACTCTGTTTGCCATGCCCAAGGATATCTACTTCCAATTTCTCTTGGTGGGCTATAGTTATATGAAAGTAGCTGGGTTTTATCTATGTTGATCTTGAATCCTGATAATTGGCCATATTGTTTAAAGGATTGCATCAATTTAGGTAAAGAGTATGTTGGTTGCCCTAGATAGATTAAAATGTCATCCGCGTAACAGGCCAATTTATGCTCTGTCCCTTTAGTAGTAATTCCTCTGATATCTTCATTTTGTCTGATGTATTGAGCTAATGGTTCCAGATATAATGCGAAGAGTAGCGGTGACCATGCACACCCTGTCTCATGCCCCTTTCTGGGGTAAAACTATTAGATAAATATCCATTGATTTTAATCCTGGGAGTAGGATTGCTGTATATTGCCTGTATAGTTTTAATAATTGTGTCATGCAGACCAAATCTATGTAAAATTCTGTAAAGAAAATTCCAATTAACCGAATCAAATGTCTTTTCAGCATCCACACTTATCACTATTGCTTCAATTTCATTTTTTAAAATGTGATCCATAAAGTGTCCTTTGTATATTGTCTTGTGTTTGGCGTCGTTGTATAAAACCTGTCTGATCATTATGTATCAGTGTGGGTAGAAACTCTTCTAATCGTTTGGCCATGATGGAGGTAAATATTCTATAATCCACATTAAGAACAGATATTGGTTTAAATGACCCACATTCCATTTTATCTTTGCCTTCTTTCAGTATAGCTGAGATTATCGCCTCCTTCCAACTGGGTGGCATTTGCACCTTTCTCAGGGCCCAGTTCAGTGTGGGGAGTAGGACAGGAATTAACTCATTTCTAAACTCTTCATACCTCTCTGCCGTATATCCATCTGATCCTGGTGGCTTGCTTAATTTAAGCCTACTAATTGCAGTTATTAGTTCAGTTTAAGTTATGTCAGCAGTCATCGTTCTATTTTGTTCTTTGCTTAAAGTGAGTAACTCTAAAGAATTCAGGAAGGTGTCAATTAGGGTTATGCTTCCCCCTGGATCTTTGGAATATAGAGTTTTGTAAAACATTTCAAAAGCTTCTTGAATTTCACTCAGCTTATTGTTTATCACTTTTGTTCTTGGATCCCTTATTCTATGAATTGTATTTTCTGCTATCTTTTTCTTCAGTTTCCAGGCCAGTATTTTTATAGATTTAGATCCACTTTCATAGTGTCTCTGTTTCAGAAACATTAATTTTTTTCTAATTTCTTGTGTAGCCAAACTATTAATTTATTTCCAATTTTTAAAAAATTTCCTCCAGTGTATCCTGTGCCAAACTCAATTTGTGTTTTTTTTGAATTTCTTGAATTTCCTTGAATTTCCAACATCTGCAGAATTCCTGTTGTTTGTGGGTTTTTTTCTAGTTCCTTCGGCTTATTTTGTAATTCCTCTGATGTTCTATTCCTTATTTTTTTCTTATATGAAGGTATCGCTATAATTTTCCCTCTTAATACAGCCTTCAGAGTATCCCATAGAATGGAAGGTCAGACCTCTCCATTATCATTGAATTCTAAGTAAAGACCAATTTCTTTTTTAATTTGTTCCTTAAAGTAGGAATCACTGAGCAGACTTAAATTTAGTTTCCAAATAGTATTCTTTGGTTGTAGGTCAAAGTCAACAGATAAATATAAAGGTGCATGGTCACTTACATCTATTGTCCCAATTTCACAGGTGATTATTTTGTCTCTGTCATTTCCAAATGTTATGAAATAGTCTATTCTTGTATATACAGAATAGGGGACAGAATAATGAGTATAATCGGGGAAAAGATTCCTCCATATAGCAGTTAGACCAACATCTTCAAAAAGAGTGTTAACTTTCTTATGTAAGGACTTTGTTTCATAAGTTTTTCTATTCGAGTAGTCTAACTTTGGTTGTAATTGTAAATTTAAGTCTCCCCCCCATATCAAGAGACCTTCTGTTTCCATTACCATAATATTAGTAATTTTCTGGAAGAAACTGATATCACTTCTTGGGGGTGCATATATATTCAATAAAGTAACTGGATTTCCATCTATATTCCCCCGTACCAGAATATATCTGCCCTCCTTATCTCCCATTTCGAATACTTTTTCAAAATTTAGCCTACTTGAGATGAGAATAGCAACTCCACTTCTATGTCCTGACTTATATGAGGAGAAAAACAAATTAATGAAGTCCATTCTCTTTAATTTTCCGTGCTCATTATCACTTAAGTGAGTTTCCTGTAAATACACTACATGGCTTGTTCTTTTTTCATTTTTGATAGAATTTTACTGCGCTTGACTGGATTCAA
The DNA here is from genome assembly GCF_963921235.1 of Mobula hypostoma. Classification (NCBI taxonomy): domain Eukaryota; kingdom Metazoa; phylum Chordata; class Chondrichthyes; order Myliobatiformes; family Myliobatidae; genus Mobula; species Mobula hypostoma. The sequence continues at coordinate 114,971,956 of NC_086104.1, forward strand.
CAGCTCATTGACATTAAAAGAAATGAATTTTACTTTGTCCTTAGCCATGTGTATTTATCTGTTAATATATCATTGAAATTTGCAGAATATAACTTAATCGATCTACTCCCTGAACAAATAAGAGCCAAGAAACGTGAATAATAAAAAAAAAGGTAACGAAGGTGTGATTCCAAGGCTGGTCTTCAGATGACCCTGGGTTGGGCTCGAAGAAAAGTCTAGCCGTGGGGGATAGTCCCTCCAACCTGTGGGTTGAGGGCCCTCGTTGCAGTACCTATAAAAGTAAGTAAAAAAAAACTATGTCCATTACACAGAAATGATTTCCCTGTGTATTCCTCCCTTGTATATATTCTCATTTAGGTGGGGAAAAAGGAATAAATAAATGAATTTTAAAAAATTGAGTAATATAAAATCCACATTATAACATGTATTTCTTTGCTTCCATTCAGTGCATCAGCACTTTTAAAGTTAGCCAAACCTTATGGCTCTCTGGAGGAGGTGAGGGCTTCCCTCGGAGAACTGACAGTCTCTTCCTAATATCCTTCTCTCGTCCTGCTCCCGTCCCCTGCTTTCTAGGTTCTCTTACTATTTCCCAAGCAGTTCTGGATAACTGCTTAGTCAGACTTTCCCTCGGTTTGACCACGCTAATGGACAGTCCTCGGTTGTTCATGTCTATAGTCGTCTCTTCCATCGTCTGGTACAGTCGTATCCTTTCTTGGTAAAATACCCTCAGTTTAGCAGGGTACGGGGTTTGGAATTTAATATTTTCTTGTTTTAATATTCGTTTCGTTTCAGAATATTCCTTCTGTTTCTGTAGGACTGCCAGGGGGTAATCACAATCAAAGCATATTAACTTCCCGTTCCAAAAATCCCTCTTCTTACTCCAGGCCCTTCGTAGAATCTCCACCTTGCTCTTGAATTGAAGGAATTTAAGTACTATTGAGCGTGGTTTACTTTGTTTGTCTCCAGAAGGCCGCTGGACAAGCGAACGAGCACCCTCTCAATTTCAGTCTCCGTAGTCTGGGGAATCTCCAGCACTTCCCGCAGGAGCTTGTCTACAAAGTCCATCATCGACAATCCCTCTGCTCCTTCGGGAACAGTATAAATCCTGATATTTTTCCATCGCGATCTTCCCTCCTGGTCAAGCAATTTACTTTCCTGTTGATTTAATATTTTTATCGTCTTACTTAGTATCTGTTCCACGTTTTGCACACAATTTTCCACCTTCTCAATTCGAGTCTCTACCACTGCTATTTTCTGATTGACATTGGCGAGCTCTGACTTTATATCACTGAGTTGTTGTTTTATATCTTTTTGGACTTCCCTTATCTCTTCCAAAAACCTTATCATATTTGCCGACGAGGCCTAGCATCAGCTTCACCACCACGCGCACGTGTAGGAGAGTCGCGCGTTTTACCTCTCTCTTCCATAGGCTCCGCAGTGATGCTTTTTTTAAATCTCCATTCTTTTTCCCGATTCTTGCCCCCTTATCAATTCGGATATTTTTGAAAGATCTTATACTTGATGGATTAACGGGGCAAAATATGCGTTTTTCCGGAGAAGCTGTTGACTTAAGCTGCCATTCTGAACGATGACGTCACTGGAACCCGACTCCATGCTGACTGTTCCTAATCATATTATACTTCTCCAAATGTTCATAAATCCTGCTCTCAGGATCTTCTCCATCAACTTACCAACCACTGAAGTAAGACTCATTGATCTATAATTTCCTGGGCTATCTCTACTCCCTTTCTTGAATAAAGGAACAACATCCTCAACCCTCCAATCCTCTGGAACCTCTCCTGTCCCCACTGATGATGTAAAAATCATCACCAGAGGCTCAGCAATCTCCTCCCTCGCCTAGCACAGTAGCCTGCAGTACATCTCACCCGGTCCCGGCGATTTATCCAACTTGATGCTTTCCAAAGTCTCCAGCACATTCTTTTTCTTAACATCTACATGCTCAAGCTTTTCAGTCTGCTGCAAGTCATCACTACAATCACCAAGATCCTTTTCCACAGTGAACACTGAAGTAAAGTATTCATTAAGTCCCTCTGCTATTTCCTCCGGTTCCATACACACTTTCCCACTGTCACACTTGATTGGTCCTATTCTTTCACGGCTTATCCACTTGCTCTTCACATACTTGTAGAACGCCTTGGGGCTTTCTTTAATCCTGCCCACCAAGGCCTTCTCATGGCCCCTTCTGACTAATTTCCTTCTTAAACTCCTTCCTGTTAGTCTTATAATCTTCTAGATCTCTAACATTACTGAGCTCTCCGAACCTTTTGTAAGGTTCTAATGTTGTAAAGGTTGTAATGATCACTACCTCCAAAATGCTCTCCTACTGAGAGATCTAACACCTGACCAGGTTCATTTCCCAATACCAAATCAAGTACAGCCTCTCCTCTTGCAGGCTTATTTACATATTGTGTCAGAAACCTTCCTGAACACACCTAATAATCTCCACCCCATCTAAACCCCTTGCTCTAGGGAGATGCCAATCGATATTTGGGAAATTAAAATCTCCCATCACGACAACTCTCTTATTATTACACCTTTCCAGGATCTGTTTCCCTATCTCCTCCTCGATATCCCTGTTACTATTGGGCGGCCTATAAAATACACCCAATAATGTTATTGACCCCTTTCTGTTCCTAACCTCCACCCACAGAGACTCTGTATACAATCCCACCATAGTGTCCACCTTTTCTCTAGCCGTGACACTATCTCTGATCAACAGTGCCACGCCCCCACCTCTTTTGCCTCCCTCCCTGTCCTTTCTGAAATATCTAAAACTGGTACTTGGAATAACCATTCCTGTCCCTGAGCCATCCAAGTCTCTGGACCCGACCAGTGAGGCCCACCATGTTCCTGGAGACCCGCGGACTGCTACCATGCCAAAGTGCTTGGAGACACATCCCATTCCGACCAGCACCTCTCCGGAGCAGACGACCACACAGAAGTGACGACGGAGACCTCAAGGTGCCCCTGACTCTTCCCCAGAGCGACCACCGTAAAGCCCCATTGGTGGCTATCCCCAGTTGCCGGAAGTGAGGCCTCCACCGCCAACCTCGGAAATCGAGCCCGAGGATCGGCTGGAGCGGAGGCCTCTGCAACCGTGACTCGGTTTAAGGACTTGTTTCAGCAAGGAGCCCGGCCATCCGGGATTAAGTGTCAGCTTCAGGGCCCGACCCAATCGACAGCCTGGGCCCCCGGCAGCTGGAAGTGGCAGCGGCGCCTCCTCCGTTACTCGGCCCGAGCCGGAGCGCAAGACAACGCGACCGGTCGATCATTTTTCCTGCGGGACGCGTCCACCAACCTCAAAGAGCTGACAACAACACACTGCATCAATGGAGACCTGGAAAGATGCACTACTTACCAAGGAAGCATGGGAAAAGAGCTGGGCTGCTGGTCAGATTGAAGCTGAGGGGCTTCAGGGTCCCTATGCCCACCATCCTACTAGCTAATGTGCAAGCCATAGAGAACAAGGTGGATGATCTTAAAGAGAGACTCACCTACTGCAGGGAGATGCAGAACTGCTGTGTATTGTTCACCGAGACCTGGCTCTCCCCTGCCACCCCCAACTGTGTCATCCGACCGGAGGGATTTTCGATCCATCGGGTGGACTGCACGGCGTATTCGGGTAAGACGAGGGGAGGTGGTGTGTGCCTACTGATCAACAGATCAACACTGGGTGGTGCTCGGACACAGTGGCACTGACAAGCTCCCGCAGCTCGGACCTGGAACACCTGTCGGTGAAGTGTCGTCCCTACTATCTGCCACGGGAATTCACCTCGGTCATACTGACAGCGGTCTACATTCCCCCCCAGGCGGACGTGGAGTGCGCTCTGAACATACTGTATGCCAACATCAGTGAACTTGAGACCAGGTATCCGGAGGCTTTGCTCATTACAGCCGGGGACTTTAACCAGGCCAACCTCAGAAAGGAGTTGCCAAAGTTATACCAACATGTCTCCTGCCCCACTAGAGACCCGAATATACTTGACCACTGCTACACCGTAGTCAAGGATGCCTACCGTTCCGTCCCACGACCTCACTTTGGAAAATCGGACCATCAGGCCGTACTCCTCCCCCCGGCTTACAAACAGAAACTGAAGCGGGAGGTCACGGTGTCAAAAGTAGTGTCGCATTGGACAGAGGAAACGGATGAGGTCTTCCGTGACTGCTTTGAATCGGTAGACTGGTTAGTATTCAAGGACTTGGCAGCTAACCTCGAAGAGTATGCCTCAGCTGTCACGGACTTTATTTGGAAAAGCATGGAGGACTGTGTGTCTGAAAGATGATCCGGGTATTCCCTAACCGGAAACCTTGAATGAATTATGAGGTCAAGTCCCTTTTGAAGGCTAGAGCTGCGGCTTTTAGGTCCGGGGATACCAGTCGCTACACGGAATCCAGGCATGAACTCCGGAAAGCCATTAAGGGCACCAAGAGGCAATATCGAGACAAGTTGGAAGCCCAGGCTAACCAGAGGGGTGCCAGTAGACTATGGCAGGGTCTAAATGAGATCACTGGGCGCAAAGAAAAGGCTGGGAATATCAATAACTGTGACACTTCTCTTCCTGACGAACTTAACGTATTCTACTCAAGATTCGAACAGAAGAGGAGCATCCCACTCCCTCCGGATGAACCGGATCTGGTGACATCGAGATTCATTGTCACCGAGGAGGACGTTACAAGGGCCTTCCTGAGATAAATCCAAGGGAGGCAACGGGCCCAGATGGCGTCCCAGGACGGGTTCTCCGGGTCTGTGCAAGTGAGCTAGCTGGAGTGTTTGTTAACATCTTCAACTGCTCCTTGCTTCAGTCTAAGATCCCCTAGTGTTTTAAGAAGGCAACGATAATCCCAGTGCTGAAGAAGAGGAAGGTGGCATGCCTGAATGACTATCGACCTGTGGCTCTGACATCAATTGCTATGAAGTGCTTCGAGAGATTGGTTATGGACACACCAACCACAGCCTATGGGTCAACCTCGACGCTTTGCAATTCGCCTACCGGAGCAACAGGTCAACGGCAGATGCCATCTCTCTGGCCCTACATTCCTCCTTAGAACACCTGGAGAATAAAGATGCATACGTAAGGCTCCTTTTCATTGACCACAGCTCTGCCTTTAATACCATCATTCCAAATAAACTGATTCCTAAGCTCCGGAACCTGGGCCTTAACACTCAGATCTGCAGCTGGATCTTCAACTTCCTCACAGATAGGACCCAGGCTGTAAAAATAGGGGACAAGCTCTCCTGTACAATCACTCTGAGCACCGGTGCCCCACAAGGCTGTGTACTCAGCCCCCTGCTGTACTCACTTTACACCCATGATTGTGTAGCCAAGTTTCCATCAAACTCAATATATAAGTTTGCTGATGACACAACAACTGTAGGCCGTATCTCGGGTAATGAAGAGTTTGAGTACGGAGAGGAAATTAAGAACCTGGTGGCATGGTGCAAAGACAATAACCTATCTCCCAACGTCAGCAAGACGAAGGAATTGGTTGTTGACTTCAGAAGGAGTAGCGGACTGCGTCCAGTGACAAGAAAGGGGTGCAGCCGGCTATCTGTAGAAGAGCACAGGAGAGAGTACAGCTCCTTTGTTGGCATCTGATACATCTCGACTGACAATGAATGGATGGGTTGGCTCTGGGTGTTGCAGCACTGGGTCAGTGTGAAGAGTCGCTTTAGTTCCAAGAACACTTTGTCGGCTTCGCTTGTCTAATAGTGTAGAGCAGAGGTCTTCCTGGAAAGTGCATTTATAGGAGTCCTGATAGAGCTGAAATTCCGGATGAAACACTGATAAAAGTTTGCAAACCCCATGAATCACCGCACCTATTGGACTGTAGATGATTGGGCCACCCTGTAACCACTCGAACTTTACTCTGGTCCATTTGAACACTGGAGGGGGAAAGTAGGTAGTCCAGAAATGACTCCTGATCTTCATGCAACTCAGTCTTCCTTGGCTTGTCATACAGGTTATTCTTGATCAGCATCTTCAGCCGGAATCTCAGACAGGTCCACATCCTGATCTGACACAGAAGGGGATTCATGGACCAGAGCTTGAGCTGGACCCAGACAGGTAAACAGGAATGTCAGTCCTCACTCTTAGAAGGCTTTAAGGAACCAATCAATCCTTGGGTTGTGTTGGGATAACCAGGGGACACCAAGCACCAGTGGTAGTTCAGGTTAATCAACCAGATAGGAGAGTTGTCCCCTATGGCTGGCTTTGATCACAGTTAGAGGGGTTTGGTGGAAAGGTGGATATGGCTGGTACCCAGAGGTCAACCATCCACAGCCTTGACATTGATCCTCAATTCCTGAATTCGAACTCCCCATCTTTGAGCCAAAGAGACATCCATGAGATTTCCAACTGCACCAGAAGTTGATGGCTGCCTTAAGTTCATGGATCTGAGGCCCCCAGACAAGCTGGGAGCATCACACAATCAGGGAAGGCCAATTGCAGAGAGATGCCCCTCCCCTGCTGATGGGAATCCTTTTTTACTGGACACTTGGGACACCATGGCCTTGATCATGATACACAGTAGAGGCAAGAACCTGTTTTCCTGCACTGATCTCGTTCCTCCTGTGATAGGCACATGTGCTCCACTTGTTTAAGCTTCTCTGCGAACTGGGTGCTGGGTGAGAACAGATGGTGATCTGATGGTGAGTAAGAAGCTTGAGACATTATTTCCCTGATAGCCAAGGAGTGACCACTCTCCGCTGAACATCGACGACTCCTCCGTAGAGATAGTTAAGATCACCAAATTTCTTGGTGTTCATCTGGCGGAGAATCTCACCTGGTCCCTCAACACCAGCTCCATAGTAAAGAAAGCCCAGCAGCATCTCTACTTTCTGCAAAGGCTGAGAAAAGTCCATCTCCCACCCCACATCCGCACCACATTGAGAGCATCCTGAGCACCTGCATCACTGCCTGGTTCAGAAATTGCACCATCTTGGATCGCAAGACCCTGCAGCGGATAGTAAGGTCAGCTGAGAAGATCATCGGGGTCCCTCTTCCCGCCATTACAGTCATTTACACCACACCCTGCATCCACAAAGCAAACAGCATTATGAAGGACCCCACGTACCCCTCATACAAACTCTTCTCCCTCCTGCCATCTGGCAAAAGGCACCGAAGTATTCGGGCTCTCACGACCAGACCATGTAACAGTTTCTTCACTCAAGCCATCAGACTCCTCAATACCCAGAGCCTGGACTGACACCAACCTACTGCCCTCCACTGTGTCTATTGTCTTGTTTATTATTTGTTGT